>NC_051179.1:204645085-204916273 GCF_013339695.2 Rhipicephalus sanguineus
AGGGGGAGGGGAGAGGGAAAGTGGAGAGGGGAAGGGGAGAGGGAAAGTGGAGAGGGGGTGTGTGGAGAGGGTATGCGCATGCGCAGTAAGGGTGGTCACGCCGCACACCACCGGATTGAGCTCGGCCTTAAGATACTTCGCATCTAAAATGAATTATACAAAAAATCACAGCATATCCACGTGGTGAATGATGATGAGTGGGGCGAAGCGAACTCGCGTTGCAGCACGGCGATGGCACTGGCGCGAGCGTGGTCCTTCGTGATGGAAGATATTGTGACTAGATTGTTTGAGAACCACAATCTGTTGCACACACCGCAACTGTTATCAAGGAAGCCCCGCTGGAAGCGCGCGTCGGCGCCTTCGGGCAGAGCCCGCCTGATGCGTTTTGCAGCCACTTCACGTGCTCGCACAGCCTCGGGCTCTGCCTGCCGGTACGCGCGCTTTCTCGCCGCTTCACGGTCCTTCACATTTTGAAGATCCGATTCGCGCCGCAGCCGTGCAGCTTCGGCCTCGCGGGCTCGAACGGCGGGGTCTTAGCGCCGCAGCCGTGCCGCTTGTCGAGCAGCTTCGGCTTCGCGGACTCGAACGGCGGAATCTGCTTCGCGGCGTCGACGTGCAGCTTCGGCCTCGCGGGCGCTCACCTCAGGATTCTGTCTGCGAGCGCGCGCTGCCACCGCCTTCCGTGCCCTTCGTTCCGCAGCCTTGTCTTCCATCTGGCGACTCCCAGCTAAAGAGAAAGCGTGCCAAGAGGGAGCCTGATGGCGCGTTACTTCTGAAATGTTGTCTTCTGGTGTCGTTGAAAACACGAGACGTAGTAAAGAAGAAAGAACGCCACACAGGCGAACACGCACGAGAGTGTCACTCGTCAACGTCTTCTTCTTTTTCTACTGCATACCAGAACGCGCGCTTCTCACGAGCTACTACAACGCTACAAACAAACGGAGGATGGACAGATCCACGGCATAAGCAGCTTCGCCCCTAAAAACCGTTCTGCAAGCAATTTCCCCGTTACCATTTTTCCGATTACACTCGATACCATTACATTATTATAACGTTAATCCGAAGGGTATATATCTATACCGGTGCGTTTATTTTATGCTGTATGCATTTCGCCCCCATCAAAATGCGGCCGTCGTGGCCGCGGGAGTCGCACCCACGTCCTAGGACTTGACAGTGAAACAGCTTAATCGCTGAGCTACCGCCGTGGGTAAAGCAACATTTCGATGCATGTACACACTGGATTTTCCGTCCGATGGGCCGCTACAAAGCGCGAGGCATCATTAATAATCATCATCGACAACTAATATCCTCTAGCGGGCCCGGCCCGGGCCTGGCCATGAACACGCGCACCCTGGAACGCCCGGGCTGGGCCCGGGCTTGGAACCACGGGCCCGGGCCGGGCTGGCTTCAGTCATGTACGCCAGGGCCTGGGCCGGGCCCGGGCTTCGAACCACAGGCCCGGGCTGGGCTCGGGCTTCATAAAGCGGGCCCGGGCCGGAAAATCAGGCCCGTGCAGTGCTCTACTCTGAATATAACTAATGTACGACTCAGTGGAAGTTCGCGCGCGAGTCGACAATTCATTCTTTGCGGCTTGTCGACGACCGAAAGGGTTTCGAAAAAGTTCACGGATCTTTTCCTTGAAGCTGTCCCAGCTTGTAGCGTCGTGCTCGTGGGTGTCAAACCAAACAAGAGGGGTTCCGTCGAGGTAAAAGATGACATTCGCGAGCATGAGTGTGGGGTCCCACCTGTAACTGGTGCTGACGCGTTCGTAGACGCGCAGCCATTGGTCGACGTCGGAACCCTCGAGGCCCGAGAACACGCCAGGGTCTTTCAAGACGGGAAGCGTCACGAAAGTTGCTGCGGCCGGTTTGTTGACAGGCAGGGCAGGAGGCGTGACGACCGGAGTGGGTGTATTCGAGTCCTGAGAGGTCATGTCGAAGGCCGCGAGCGAACGCCCGCTGCGGAGTTCCGTGGCGAGGACGGGGATCGCACCACTCCACCAAATATGTTACGGGAAAGACACAGACTCGAAAGAATAGGAACTGATGTATTTACAACTGGTTAAGCGAGCAGCGCTGATGATAGGGAGAGCTCGCGCCAGTCTATCTTGTTGTCGTCCTTTTCTTTGTCGCGTTGACCGCGATGCCACCGGTACGTAGCAATATAAACGACGTGACCTCATTATACTCTCCACGGGGTATCTGCTCACATGGTTACAAACTGTGTATATGCGTGCCCGCGTCTTTTTACCGCGTCCATGTGAAGCCCCAGTGCACCGAGGTCTTGCAACGAACTACCGATTATTGAATATAAAAGACGAAGACGCCGACCACAAGAGAATAAAAATGTAATGACGTTTCGGCACCCAGAACGGGAGCCTTGTTCACAATCATTTATATTCAATGATTCTTCCCGACCAGACGGGCGTCCGTCGAAGCCTCGATTTGAAGTACCGATTAGTGCGTGTAGGAGTGTTTTCCCCGCTGAATCGTTCTGGACAGACACACGTTCAACTCGCGCCAGCGTCCGACCGCGAACAGATCGAGCTAGCTGTCCCGTGTTTATCCTCCCGTCGAGCGGCCGTGCCCATGTACACGAGTGCAAGCCTCCTACACGCCACGGATACCTCACTTCAACGGGCCGAGTTACGAAGAACTGCGAAGAATAATTTCATCGGTAACAAAAGTAAGCTGTTGCGATCGTCAGCGGTTGCTTCTGGAGTTTCACCGGCGAAAACTTCGAAGCGGTAAAAAGTAGGCTTCGCTACGTCGGCATCAAACCGGCCGGCGGCCGGTGTGAGCGCTGCGCCGGCGACACGCTGGCCGCGACCGCCGGCGACGGTTGCTCCACAGAGTGTCACCGGTGTTTCACCGGCTGCAACTTGTAGGCGGTGAGCAGCCTTCGATACGTCGCCGGTACCAAGCCGCTGGCGTAGCGAGCTCCCACTGCCGCACCGGTCGCCGTGGGGAGTAGAGCTCGCACTGCAGCCACCGGTTAAGCAAAGAATATGTTTCACAGAAAATAAAGGCTGCTGGGATGAATAAGTTTAAACTGTCTCTTTTGCGCCATGTGACCACCGCTGTCAAACGTCTAGCGAGAAGGCGAGCGCCGATACAAGGTAGATTGAGCCAACATGCGGCCGCCGATGCACTGCGAGCAAAGGAACCGCGACTACGAGCCGTCTCGTTCGTTGTAAGCGCATCGCTGCGTAGCTTAGACTCCGCGGATAGCGGACACATACCTGCCAAGTATGAAGAAACGGAATCCGGGACAAAGGTACCAATATGAGCTTGTTAGTTCATAGTGAACTGGCTAGTAGCATAGCGCGGGGAGACACACGGACAAAGTACGAGACGAACACGTGTTCGTCTCGTACTTCTTCTTTGTCCGCGTGTCTTCCCGCGCTATGCTACTAGCCAGTTTAGGGATCCGGGAGGTCTACTCAACGGGGGGGGGGGGGGGGGGGGGTACTGCGATAGCAAATATATGGACACTTCCCAGCCAGTGGCGTACCAACTCGTTCGCGAGTGGGGGGGCCGGCGTCTCTCACTCTGTCCGCCATATATATATATATATATGATTTCAGGCGATTTTTATATTCATAGAGCTGATCAGATGACTTGCTTTTCAAAACTGTTTGTTTTAAATGAAGGAATAATCTGCACAAAGAGATTGTGCAGGCTGGTACCGCGACAACACAGCAGTGTTTAATGACATTTTAGAAATATTACCATGAAGTTTAAAAAGTACACCCAAATTTAACCTGATCATCTGAGCATTGCATCAGCAAACTTCCCAGTCTTATACCCCTGTCACACGGGCACCCGTGAACTCCGTTTAACTCCCTCGTCTTTTCCTCGAGGGAGATGGGGTTCATGTCACACGGTCACCATTTCGCTGAGGAAGTTAAATGGAGCTTTTGGTGGAGGAGGTTCGGTAACGACCATTTCGGCTTGATGGAGTACTCTCGTTCCCAGCCAGCTACTGCTACGCTGAAAACCGCACTAGCAAAATCGTCCTAATGAGCTCAATTACAATTTTGAAAACTATGCTCTTTTTTGCGTCGCATTTCACGCCCCGTAGTGTAAGCTTTAGTTGTATTTTTTCGGACATCAGCGCTTGTACTCTCCACACCAACGCCTCGCCAAGCCGCCGCTGTGAAGCGTCGCGCCTCACACGTGCAGAAACATGTTTCTGCACGTGTGAGGCGCACGCACAAGCACTGTGACAGCAATGGTGATTCCGAGCACTTCATCAACACACAAAAACACGTTTTTGTTGCTTTAAAGGCGACTACACAGGCAAAAAATTGGACGTTTCGACGAGCGCAGCAGCGCTGTTTCTGCCCCATGCGGCAACCGTCGAAAGCTTGCACCGAGCCGTGTAGCACGGCCACAACTCCATTCTAGTAATGCTCCATCAGGTAGTTAAATGCCGAACGGAGTGAAATGGAGTTCGGTGGTGGCCGTGTGACATAGGTATTAGTTTGGCAGGTTCTTCATACGATGAGTATGAAGAACCTGCTATGACTCTGCTACGAATAAGTGAGAATTTAAGGTACTATAGTCATAGGATAAGCCGAGTGCCAATTTCTTTAGAGTCCTCTAATATAAAGTCTTTCATAAGAAGAACACCAAGTTTACTCGATTAATACTTAAGCAAACCACATTGAGCTGGTTGTGTATAGGCATAAAATTATAAGTGACTACGAATTTATATACTAGGTGTCGTTCCTTGCCCTCCTACTTTTCGCAGCTTGGGATGGGGGTGGACAGAAAAGCGGTGAAGTGGCCATTTACTCCTACCCTCCGGTTCCTCCAAGTAAATAGCTTACGTAAACTGTGTAAGCTCAAATTTTCCTTGAAACAATGTGGGCGATTATAACGTTAAACTATCCCGCATTGTTTCCTTCCGTATAGGTCGTTAGCTGCTAATGATTGGTCGAAATTATCTGCGTCATGCTCACAGCACCTGCTCGTAAAACGACGCAACAAATGACGCGTAATTACCAAGTACGCATGACTGGGTAAAAAAATAATAATGAACTATTTTCAATACGGCGTATTGTTTGTCATTGGTTCTTCACTTTTCGTCCAAAATTGTCAATGTGCAATAAAATCGCCTCCTTGTTACGCGACGTCACAAGTCTGCGAGAACTCGCGGCGTTAAAATGAAGTCTGCACAATAAGCAGGACATTACTGTGCTGAACAATAACACTTTCTTCGAAATAGCCAGAGAGTGTCGCTTTCTGAACGTAACTTAAGGAGGCTGCCCGCCAATCCCATTGGCAACGGCTGCTTATAGCAGCGGACGAGATGGATTCATATGTGTATAATAGACACTTTCAGCTGTAGTATAACGATGTTGAGCTGTTTTTGAGCGTGTACAACTCTCTGTGAACTCATCGTTGCTGACAAAGAGGTAGAGAGAGAAAATTCGACAGATCCCAGGTACCGTGGGAATCGATGCCATGCGAAGCATGCGCGGGATGGCTTCTGTGGCGTAATTTTCCACATTGAGCTAAACGTTACGAAACGACGCTAGAGAAATGTGGAAGCGGCATACGCACACTCATGTTAAAGTGTCGCATATGTATTATGTAACCAGTTGTTTACAGTTGCGTAACGATGCCAACAGCAACATGGGTGTTACCAACATGTACCAGACGCGGTAAGCTGGTATGTAGTACTTATATTCTTCAATACTGGATAGCCCGAATCCGAACAGGTCAAAGAAGGAATACAGATGTACAGGACAGACGTTACTAGCATCTAAGCTTCCCTCAGAAAAGTTTCCCTAAATATATACAGAGCCGAGTGGCACGCGCAGGCGCACTGCACGTACGTTACAGTCACAGTTGCAGTTGTTATGCTTGCACTTGTCTGTTTCGATGGAGAACGCACGCACGTTTCACGAACCCGTGCGCATGTGTGGAAGGGGTTCTTGACAGTTGACTGGGGGCGTGGCACCGGTTCAACCATGACTGCGTCGCTCACGCGGATGCTTTTGCTTGTGCAGGTGCTCCTCACTTCAGTTTCCTGCCATTGCTTTGCAAGTGGATAGGATAAATCTTGGAAAGCTGCATCTTCGGCCGACGTTTCTTCCATCGCCTATTTTTCCTTGAAGGCATCGACATATGTGACGCACGGATCATCACCGCTTCTTTGGACAATGTCCGATACCAGTCACGAACCCTGGAACGTCACTGTGCTAACTACAGCCTACAAATGCAACCGCATCTCAGTGTGTCTCTGGGGCGTGGCACCGGTTCAACCATGACTGCGTCGCTCACGCGGATGCTTTTGCTTGTGCAGTGCTCCTCACTTCAGTTTCCTGCCATTGCTTTGCAAGTGGATAGGATAAATCTTGGAAAGCTGCATCTTCGGCCGACGTTTCTTCCATCGCCTATTTTTCCTTGGAAGGCATCGACATATGTGACGCAGGATCATCACGCTTCGTCTGGACAATGTCCGATACCAGTCAACGAACCCTGGAAGTCACTGTGAAACTACAGCCTACAAATGCAACCGCATCTCAGTGTGTCTCTGGGGCGTGGCACCGGTCAACCATGACTGCGTCGCCACGCGGATGCTTTTGCTTGTGCAGGTGCTCCTCACTTCAGTTTCCTGCCATTGCTTTGCAAGTGGATAGGATAAATCTTGGAAAGCTGCATCTTCGGCCGACGTTTCTTCCATCGCCTATTTTTCCTTGGAAGGCATCGACATATGTGACGCACGGATCATCACCGCTTCTTCTGGACAATGTCCGATACCAGTCAACGAACCCTGGAACGTCACTGTGCTAAACTACAGCCTACAAATGCAACCGCATCTCAGTGTGTCTCTGGGGCGTGGCACCGGTTCAACCATGACTGCGTCGCTCACGCGGATGCTTTTGCTTGTGCAGGTGCTCCTCACTTCAGTTTCCTGCCATTGCTTTGCAAGTGGATAGGATAAATCTTGGAAAGCTGCATCTTCGGCCGACGTTTCTTCCATCGCCTATTTTTCCTTGGAAGGCATCGACATATGTGACGCACGGATCATCACCGCTTCTTCTGGACAATGTCCGATACCAGTCAACGAACCCTGGAACGTCACTGTGCTAAACTACAGCTACAAAGCACCGCATCTCAGTGGTCTCTGGGGCGTGGCCCGGTTCAACCATGACTGCGTCGCTCACGCGGATGCTTTTGCTTGTGCAGGTGCTCCTCACTTCGTTCCTGCCATTGCTTTGCAAGTGGATAGGAAATCTTGGAAAGCTGCATCTCGGCCGACGTTTCTTCCATCGCCTATTTTTCCTTGAAGGCATCGACATATGTGACGCACGGTATCACCGCTTCTTCTGGACAATGTCCGATACCAGTCACGAACCCTGGAAACGTCACTGTGCTAAACTACAGCCTACAAATGCAACCGCATCTCAGTGTGTCTCTGGGGCGTGGCACCGTTCAACCATGACTGCGTCGCTCACGCGGATGGCTTTTGCTTGTGCAGGTGCTCCTCACTTCAGTTTCCTGCCATTGCTTTGCAAGGGATAGGATAATCTTGGAAAGCTGCATCTTCGGCCGACGTTTCTTCCATCGCCTATTTTTCCTTGAAGGCATCGACATATGTGACGCACGGATCATCACCGCTTCTTCTGGACAATGTCCGATACCAGTCAACGAACCCTGGAACGTCACTGTGCTAAACTACAGCCTACAAATGCAACCGCATCTCAGTGTGTCTCTGGGGCGTGGCACCGGTTCAACCATGACTGCGTCGCTCACGCGGATGCTTTTGCTTGTGCAGGTTAGTCTGAACGCCGCATGCGGTACTCATTACCTTTTTATTCTGCCGGTTCCACCCCCTGTGCTTTTCTATAGTGTAAGGGCCCATACTTGTCATTCGCGACCCATTTATTGTAGACGCTATCGGTTCAACCTATTGCGCCGTTTTGCATTTTACTTCTTATTGTTGCTGATATGCGGGGATGTTGAGACTAACCCCGGTCCCGACGATACTCTTCTGAAACAGCTAGCTGAAAGTCAAAAAGAAATTAAGAAAAAACTGGGTACTATTAAGAAACATCAAGCCGAAAGCAAGTCTGCCATTTCGAGCCTGAACGAACGTATGAGTAGGTTCGAAACAGCACTCTGTAAACTCGAGGACTTGCACGACGTGGTAAGGGAATTCAAGGAGGCATGCGAAGAGCAGCAGGCCCAAATAAGGTCGCTTGTCGATAAGGACCTCGAAAACCGTACTAGGAGGTGCAACCTAATATTTTATGCTGTGTCAGACGACCAGGAGCAAGAATCATACGAAAAGGCTGAGAAGTACATAGCAGAAATTTGCGAGTCCAAACTACACTGTAATAAAGTTGTCATAGACAGAGCAAATCGTCTTGGAAGGTACAGTCCGAACAAAAAGCGGCCAATAATAAGTTCCTCTCGTTCATAGACAAGCAGTCCGTACTTTCAAATGCTAGGAAATTAAAAGGCACGTCTATTAGCATATCAGAAGACTTTTCAGAGAACGTACGCAGAACGCGTAAACGCCTTTGGGATTACGCTAAGGAGAATCAAGGCAAAACTGACAAAATAAATCTTAAGTTTACTACTCTCTATATTAATAAGGTAAAGTACAGGTGCGATCAAAAGTGTGCAGACCACGGGATCGCGTGGCAGAATGCATCGACGCGCCAGCTAGCGACGAGACACGATGAGACACCTGCTGCAAGGGCGCATGCGCGTCCCGTCTTATCACTTGGCTTCTCATGTCGCTCTGTTGGACGCGGTTACGGCGCTCGTACCCAAAACGACAACTAGGTGTCGCTTTCTTTGCTCCATCGAAACTGTGTCATTCTTTTACGTAGCGGCTGCGACGGGGCCGGTTCAACACCGGCTCGCGTTGTTATTGACACCGGTTGATTAGGATAAGTAAGCATAGCGAGCATCGCACAGCCTGACGAAGCCAAACGCACAAAATTAAATTTTCTCAGGCCAGCTTGCCTTTGTCGGGCTAATCCAAGTTGCACTTAAATGAGCTTAGTTAAGTCAAAGTTAATGTAGCCGAAATTAATCAAATGTAGTCGAGCACTTTATGACCTAAATAAGTGAGGTGTAAGTAGGTTTAGTTAAGCCCAGTCCAGCTTGGTGTTTTCATGTTAAGCGAAGTTAAGCTTAGATGAGCCCAGATGAGTCGAAATAAGCATAGCCAAATCTAATTAGGCAAAGTTGATCATGCTCATCCTTAACCTAGCCGTGCAAAATTAGCCTATACAAGGCAAACCATATCGCGGCCAATTAATCTAGGTCGACTTCCCCATGAGCCCAAAGGAGTCAAGGCCAGGAAGATACTAATTACTATTTACCGACTCCATACTAATTAGGATAATTTACGTCTAATTAGTGTTAATTATTGCGAACACTAATTATGACTAAATATTAGTCTGAAATCCAGCTAGAGTATCCTCTATACTGGAATTTCACGTGGCATAATTAAGCTAAATATGCATAACTAATCTAATTAGGCAAACACCAAGGTAATTATAAAAACTCTGATTAAGCTTGGTTGGTCATAGCATCATCAAACCATTTGGATTATGATTAGCTTTAATTAAGCAACATATTATTAAAACACAAATAGTTAACGCAATTGAAATCGAATTCTCATGAGCTCAGAGAATCCAAGCTCAGCAAGATGCTGATTACTCCTGACCGAGTCGAGTCTCATTTACCTAAATATAAATCTAATTAGCCTTAACGCCCCGCCACGGTGGTCTAGTGGTTATGGCACTCGACTGCTGACCCGAAGGTCGCGGGATCGAATCCCGGCCGCGGCGGCTGCATTTTCGATGGAGGCGAAAATGTTCGAGGCCCGTGTACTTAGATTTAGGTGCACGTTAAAGGACCCCAGGTGGTCGAAATTTCCGGAGCCCTCCACTACGGCGTCTCTCATAATCATATGGTGGTTTTGGGACGTTAAACCCTACATATTATTAATTAGCCTTAACATTATTTATAAATATTACTGAATAATGTGCGTGACATCGAAGCCCACCCGAAGTACTCGAGTTTGATGTCGCAGAATTATGCAAATTACGCCTAGTTACGCCTAATTGAGATCAAGCTAAGGTCGGACTTGCTACGAAACCATTAGCTTCACTGTGACTTTTTCTTGCGCCTCTAGTGCAAGCTGCCCACGTTTTTTTTTTTTTCGTTTATCGAGTGGCGCACTGCTTTCTGTGGTGCTTAGCTGCTTTGCAGGAGTTTCAGTAACAGGCAGTCTAACCGCAATGGCCAGTTATATGCTCTTTTGAAAGAGAAAGATACAGTATTTTTGAAACAATACAAAAACTATTCAATGTTAGATTACTTAGCTGCTGATAAAATAATTCTTCTATGCAGCCGCTGTCTAGTCGTAAAAGATCAAAACATAATTACAATTTTAGAAGAAGCCGTCTGAACAATAAAAAAGCGGTTCTAAAACAAACCTCAGCATCACCTGTAAAATATCTGGCTGTTACGTTTATACAAGCTCGACAGTAGGGATTTCCTTTGCGATTCAAAACGTGCTACAGCGAGAACAGTCGCCATAAAAACAGTGGAAGCTGTGAGGAAAGCTACACATAAATGGCGCTAGGAGGGACTGCGTGATATTGTTAAAATTATCAGGTTATTTTGAGTTTTTATGTTGTTTATCTCTTTCAGATTGGCCCCTCAGGACTCAAATAAACGTCTGCTGGTCAGTTCGAGAGAAAAACATGGGGCCCCATTGAGCCGTTTTTTTTTATTTTCCCCCTTGTCAAAATAATAAAGTATTTCTGCTCCTCTCGAAGCGGCAACTGAATACCCAAGGATCCTTCGTTCCATAACAGCTTGTACTTTCGGCGAGCCGTCAGCATGTGGATGACGACGACGACGAAGCTGCGCCTGAGCACTTCCGTGCGTCAGAGCCGAGCGCGAGAACTGAATATATCGGCAAAAGTGACCGCGTGACTGGTCGCCCAGGTCCGAAAGACGACGAAATGAATTGTGTGAGGTTGTAAACACCAGGCGTCTTGCCACACGTTTCCTCAGTAACGTGTCAGGTTTCCGTTGGCGGCGATGACGGCTTGGACGCGTCGCGGCATCGACTCGTACAGCCTCACGACCACCTCAGGGGTAAGGCGCAGGCGCTCCCACTCCTCGCTTACTGCCTGCCAAAGCGCTTCGGAAGTCGCGCTTGAAAGCCGTCGCGCAGACAGGCGGCTCTTCACGATGCCCCACACATTTTCAATCGGGTTCAGGTCAGCACCAACGGGGGGCCAAGGCAGAGTGCGGATGGCAAGGTTCTCGAGTACCGTGGCCACCATGCGAGCTGTGTGGATGGGACTTCGGTCGTGCTGCAGCTGGTAGCAGCCATCCTCGAATGGTCCCTCCAGGGCGTAAGGCACCAGCACTTCCTGCAGCAATCTGCAATACGCGGATGCCGTGAAGGATCCATTGATGCGGACAAGTGGACAGAGTCCCTCCTTGCTGATGGCTCCCCATGCGCTCACGGCGCAGCGGCCGCTGGACAAAACGTTGTGGCAATATTCTGGAAGGTATCTGGGGGAATTTAATCAGAAAAATCAGTGTTTCGCCGGAGTACGGGACGCATCAATTACTCATAATAATATATCTGTCATCTTACGTGCCATAACAACATAGGATTATAGGGCATGCATGCCGTCGTGGAGGGCTACGGAACTTTTGACTGTCAGGTCCTCTTTTAACATGCACTGACATCACACAATACACCGGCATTTAGCATTTCAACTCCATAAAAATGCGATTGCCACTGCCGAGATTGAACCCGCGACTTTCGGGTAAGCTGCCGAGCGTCCTGTATATAATTCAGGTGCTACGGAATAGTCGCGACAGGTAACTTAGCGATGCTTCAAGGCCCGCGTGATATTATATATGTTGAAATACTTTCTTCTATGGGAGAAAAGATATATAAATCTTGCCTCGGAAGGAGACAAGCAATGACATTTGTATTATAAGTGTTGTTGTTCACGGGAGGGTTTGGTACAAAGTGTGAGGAGCTGACAAATGGCATTACTGAAGTAATGGTCAATTTGTTAACTGCCACGAATCAAACCTGCAGGTGAATCTCACCTGCAATTCATAGGGCGCCATACATGACGCTGCTGGTCCCATCGCGAAGAGAAGGTAGATTCGTCGGTGAAAATTACTTCGCCCCATTCTTCCACCGTGCAGCCCTCCACAGAACGCGCAAACTCGAGCCTTAGCTGCCTCTGTCGCTCCGTCAACTGAGGTTTCTGAGCAGCCACGCAGCCCCGCAGCCCGGCCTCTCGCAGTCGCCGCCGAATAGTGCTGAGGGAGACGTCCAGTTGAAGCTCACGGCGGATTTCCTTGGCATCAATGAATGGGTCTACCACCACACAGGCCACGATAAGCGAATCAGTTTCAGTGTCCGTTGCTCCTGGACGTCCACTGCGCTCTCTGTCAGCAAGACTTCCTCCATGGTCGCGGTAGGTCCTGATAATTCTACTAACTGCGGCCCTTGACCTATTCATCAAGCGGCAGATTGCGCGTTGGGACCATCCCTGCAACGACAGCTCCACAATACGTTGTCGCTGCTCCAGTGGCACGTATGGCGGCATTGCAAATACAAAATGAAGCACTACCACTTCGATGCTGCTTCCACAGTCTGCTACCTAGGAGCCGTTTACATTATCCGTCAACGTGACCGTCGGCTCTCATCGCTTGCAGTGATAACGGAGGTAGGGCGTCGGACTAAGCGTGCTAAGGATGGCCACACAGAATTGCTGCAGCATATGCGGCCGAATGCTTCAACCTATGCCTCTTTTTGTCGCTTGGCATAACCATCATTCAGGGGTTCAATTATCAAGCGGAATCATCTGAGATATAAAATGCAACCCTACGCACTAGCGACCGACTGACACCTTTTTTGTCGATGCAAGCTGGCGCCAAAACCGAAGGCGCATCCACGAGCCCTCACTGGCATTTCTTGATGTTGCATTAATTACCACAATTCCCATTATTATAATTTAGATACTTTGTTGCACATTTCCAGAAAAAAGAGAACTAGCATTTTACAGCCTGCTTGCGCTGGAGACATTGACGTGAATAATTACACCGCATTAAACACCTTTACTCTCAAAAGCGTCCTATGCAGCAACAGATGTCTATATTAGGCGGATCGACCCGTGATTTGCATAATTCTGCGACATCAAACTCGAGTACTTCGGGTGGGCTTCGATGTCGCGCACATTATTCAGTAATATTTATAAATAATGTTAACGCCAATTAGATTTATATTTAGGTAAATGAGACTCGACTCGGTCAGGAGTAATCAGCATCTTGCTGAGCTTGGATTCTCTGAGCTCATGAGAATTCCGTTTCAATTGCGTTCATTATTTGTGTTTTAATAACATGTTGCTTAATTAAAGTTAATCATAATCCAATTGATTTGATGATGCTATGACCAACCAAGCTTAATCAGAGTTTTTATAATTACCATGGTGTTTGCCTAATTAGATTAGTTATGCATATTTAGCTTAATTATGCCACGTGAAATTCCTGTATAGAGGATACTCTAGCTGGATTTCAGACTAATATTTAGTCATAATTAGTGTTCACAATAATTAACACTAATTAGACGTAAATTATCTTAATTAGTATGGAGTCGGTAAATAGTAATTAGTATCTTCCTGGCCTTGACTCCTTTGGGCTCATGGGGACGTCGACCTAGATTAATTGGCCGCGATATGGTTTGCCTTGTATAGGCTAATTTTGCACGGCTAGGTTAAGGATGAGCATGATCAACTTTGCCTAATTAGATTTGGCTATGCTTATTTCGACTCATCTGGGCTCATCTAAGCTTAACTTCGCTTAACATGAAAACACCAAGCTGGACTGGGCTTAACTAAACCTACTTACACCTCACTTATTTAGGTCATAAAGTGCTCGACTACATTTGATTAATTTCGGCTACATTAACTTTGACTTAACTAAGCTCATTTAAGTGCAACTTGGATTAGCCCGACAAAGGCAAGCTGGCCTGAGAAAATTTAATTTTGTGCGTTTGGCTTCGTCAGGCTGTGCGATGCTCGCTATGCTTACTTATCCTAATCAACCGGTGTCAATAACAACGCGAGCCGGTGTTGAACCGGCCCCGTCGCAGCCGCTACGTACAAGAATGACACAGATTCGATGGAGCAAAGAAAGCGACACCTAGTTGTCGTTTTGGGTACGAGCGCCGTAACCGCGTCCAACAGAGCGACATGAGAAGCCAAGTGATAAGACGGGACGCGCATGCGCCCTGCAGCAGGCGTCTCGTCGTGTCTCGTCGCTAGCTGGCGCGTCGATGCATTCTGCCACGCGATCCCGTGGTCTGCACACTTTTGATCGCACCTGTACGTCTACGATGAGGCCTCGCATCAGGTTGTGCGGGCGGACTGACAGGATCCAAAAGTGAATGGGTCGGCTTTTTCTTTTCTTATTGTGAATTGCAGAAGTTTACGCAATAAAAGTGATGAATTTTCTAATCTTGTTGAAATGACTAGTCCGACTATCATTATTGGATCAGAATCCTGGCTTGATATAGATATTGCTGATGAAGAAGTATTTCCAAGGGGCTATATTTGCTGTCGCAGGGATCGAAATCGTTTCGGCGGGGGAGTGTTTATCCTGGTAGATGCGACAATTTGTTCCCAGAAAATAGATATTGAGTGCATTGGAAGCGAAATTGAAGACTGGGCTGAAAAATGGTCGATTAATATCGGTATTTTCGTTCTATCGTCCGCCAGGGAGTCAGATAAATGCCCTTGAGGAACTTACCAACGCAATTGAAAGAGTGAGCACTGATTACTTATTTATTGGTGGAGATTTCAATCTTCCAGAAATTAATTGGTCACAGGCAGATCCCAGTTCTAGTACTTGCAGCCAGTCAGGCAATGAACTGCTAAGGTCATGTCGCCTCTTCGGGTTAACACAGCTTGTTCTGGAGCCCACAAGAGCAAAACATGTTTTAGATTTGCTGTTCACCAATACGCCTGAGTCGGCGCGATCAACACTAGCGCTGCCGGGCATAAGCGACCATGACGCTGTCCTGTGTGATATGAACTTGCAATACGTGAAAAATCCAATCGGTAACGCCCGTCGAATTTTCAGCTATGAGAAAGCACGCGTCAGTGATATATCCCTCGCTCTAAACTCTTTCTACGACACATTTGAAACGCAGGCGGAATTTATGAATGTTGAAGAATTGTGGCAAACATTTAAAGGAAAAATGCTGGAACTGCGCGAAAAGCATGTGCCATCATGGGTTCTCACTGCCAGGCGCAGCAGAAGTAAACCATGGTATTCACGTGACGTGAAACGTAGGGCCAGGCAGCGTGCGCGTGTTTATTCTGTTTATAAGAAAAAAAAATCGGCAGATCCCACGTACCGTTGGAGTCGATGTTATGCGAAGCATGCGGCGGGTAGGTGACTGTGGCGTAACTTTTTTTACTGAGCGACACGTTACAAAATGACGGTAAAGATTTGTATATATTTTATACGCACACATATATATGTTGAAGAGCCGCATATGTGTTATATAACCAGTTGTTTACGGTTGGGTAATGCTGCCAATGGCAATGCTGGTATTGCCAACACCAGAAGCGGTGAGCTGATATGTAGTGCTTATACGTGTCCCGAGAACGCACGCACGTTTCACGAACCCGTGTGCATGTGTGCAAGAAGTTCTTGACAGTTCTTGAACAAGGACATCATCACCGTGATCAGTGAGTACCAGCAGCTGGTCATGACTTATTATAGGATCCGGTCGTGATCGTGGTGACGAGGGGTCCATGTGTAGTGAAGTATGTCGTATAGTAGAGCTGTTGGAATTCGTGGATACCTCGGTCATTTCGTCAAGACATTGTCTGTCGACAGAGCCGGCGACATGCCAGATGCTGAAGCCACCCGTCGCCTTGGTGAGGTATAGGCCGTCGAGGCTGGTAGGCCTCGATAGTGCTACGTAGACAAACATCACTGGATGGTGTTTGTCGTATTCGTGGACTACCTGGGCGTATGTGGCCTACGCAGCCTAGTCTACAAAGCGGCTGTCAATCAATCTGGCATCATCCTCGGTCAGCATGAGGCCATCGCGCAACTTCGTAAGAAACTAAGAGGACACTGCGTCGTTCTGGTGGACGAAGTGCAGTTTACGGTGCGGTGATGTGGATATCATATGTAACTTAACTTTCGTTACAGTATTCCTCCGGGGTCGAGCAATGCTTCAATATAGCTTGCTGAATCATAGGAATACAAACGTATTGTTTATTAGACTGCTATAAAAGCGGAGCCAACACTGGAACTACAGACGTTAATCTCATATGACGCCTGTATCGTAGGAGTACACATCGTAGGAGTATCATGTAGTGTTTATTGCTTTTTCGTAAAATTAGATAGCCAGCACCACAACCGCAATTGACGTTGCACCGACATTTCGCCTGCGTAGGCTCTTTTTCCAAACCAGTTTATAGACCTGGCGTGGCTCAGTGGTAGAATACCTGATTGCCACGCAGAATGCTTGGGTTCGATTCCTGCCGGGATCCTAATTTTCATTCTTTCCATTCGCAGTGATGCTACCGAGGACTTCTGATTTGGAGCAATTTTTGGAGCAGCAAAATTTCCGTTTTGGAGCACTTTGGAACAGCAAAATTTTCATCTTGGAGCACTTTGGAGCAGATAATTTTGCATCTGGGAGCACTTTGGAGCAGCGAATTTTACATCCTGGAGTGCAATAAAGAAGCATATTGCATTAACATTCAAGCACCTCAGTATTATTTTGGGGCTCTTAAGAAGGCTAGAAGTATTTCGATTCATTGCAAATCTCATGGAAAAAATCATCCCAGGAGCATAGGCGTGCGCACAGGGGGGGGGGGGGCACCCCCCCCCCAATCACCTAAGAGGGTACCGTAATTTTCCTGGCCGTACCGTACCGTAATTTTCCGGTGCCGTAATTTTCCGTATAAAGTCCAAATTAATAACATCACCACGCGCATTCTAGCCGCGGGTAAAAGCTCGCGAGCGCTGGCGACGAACGCGGCTGAAGCGGAGATTAAACTAGCCGGCCGTCTGTCTCCGCCGCACGGACAGCGCATGCGATAACATCTTCCCGCGTGCGGGCCTGCCGTCGATTGCTCATCGAACAGAGAGGAAACGCCCCGCCCGGCTTTCGTAAGGAGCATGAAGGGACGCCAGGGGAGCGGAAAGAGGGGGGGGGGGGGGGGGCGCATCGTTCGAAGGGCGCAGTCGCTTGCGCGCGCGCTATCTCGAGGCGTTAGGAGACGGCTCGTAAACTTGCTGTGCTCTCAACGCTTACTTCGAGTTTAGAGAACTCAGAGCAAGGAAACGCTTCGGTTCCTGGAGGGGCCATATTCCCTTAAACCAGCGTTTTGTTGAGTTACGCGAGATCGGATCCAAAAGAGTTATCTGCTAGTCTTACTTCGTTTCACAATACAATTTTCTGGTATCGCATTCATTGCTTCACTCTTAAGCGAAACTGAGTTTTTTTAACCGTTAGCTACTGACCCCCGAAAGCGAGGGGCGGACGTGTAACATGGCGTAGCCGCTTCACTGTGCGCCGTCAGCGACGGGCCCGCTACTGACAGCTGCGCATTTGCGGCTGCTCCGACCAAGAGATGACATTTTAAAAAAAAGCAAGCAAAAAATTCGAATTGGAACCCTAGCACGTGAGCTCGAAACGGCAGGGCCTTTTAGGGGGTATTTACCGCACAGTGATTACAAACTCGGACGTGCTGGCGGAAGGAATTACAAAAAAGCTGTTCTGGATGAAGATCCATGGATAAAGTATATCTGAGGAAAAGTGTCAACGCGTTTCCACCGTTCGCGTGCTCTTCCATAAACGCGAAGCAAGGAAAATTCGATATTGTCCCATATATCTACTGCGAGCGATCCCAGATTTCATTCCGCGATGTCCGGAAACAGAAGTGACAGACATTTTAGCGGCACTCATGTAGTTATTACTGAACATTGCTTTCCTTACGTGCCGTGCGACGCTTGAAACGAGCTATCAGCAGCGTTTCTGGAACAGACGACGTCCGCCGATGAATCGCCGTCGCATTTTCTCGCTACCGATAGGCCTAGACGTCACGAGCCTCTGCGGAGAGCGCGTTTTGCTGTCGAGCCGACTTGCAGAACAGAAGCTGCGTCGGCACCGTACATGGCATCGCGGCTTACTCGGAACGCACGCGCGAGCGCTATTTATTCAGCGGAATAATTCTTGGTCCATGATTGCGACTTTATTGGCAGCCCCAAGATCGAGCTGCACATGTTCTGACGTGCCGGCGGTGCGATTGCCGGTGAGAGACGCCTCCAAACCCGAGACTTTGGCGCAGTTTGGCGCAAATTTCGTCGATATTATCAGGATGGCGCAGTAAATACAATTTGGCGCACTTTGGCGCAGTTGGCGCAGGAGTGGAATCACTGCATTCGTTGAATCAACGCTGCCGACGTTGGTTTTCCTTAACGCTCTTGCTTTTAAGTTATCAATGTCTGTTCTCTCCGTTCCTGGGTAGATATAAACTGTCAATCACCTGTGGCGCATACCCGTACACCGCGGCCCGTGGTAAACAGGTATGTGCCACACGTGTCTAGTGGAAAGGGTTTGACGACGTACGCCACAAGATTTTTAACGTCATTCATGTCATGACCCGGCAGTCATATTCGTCAACTACTCTTACCCTCCGATGCAAATTTTGGTCTACACCAAGTTAAGGAGGCCATCATGAGAGCACCTAGACGTAGGCGGCTAGATAGATAGATAGATACGTAGATAGAAACGCTCAAAGTGCCAGAGGTTCGCTAAGAAATGCTTCGCATTTAAAAAACCCTTCGTTACGTATTAGAGATGAACTCAAGCAAAAAACGGTAGATATGACAGCGGCTCTCAAAATAGCTAAAGATAAATTCTTTAATACATTTCACCTGCGCATAAAGAAACGCCCCAAGGAACTGTGGAAATTCTTTAAGACAAACAGCAAAGATATCTTATCGATTCCAGCCCTTGAAAGCAACGGCTCCATTATCCATAATGATGTCGAAAAAGCTGAATGCTTTATCTCATTTTTCAGTTCAGTGTACAACCCTCGAGTTAACATGTCTGACTCTTTCGTACGGCCCACTGAGGCGGTGGCGGAACGAATGAGCGATATTGTGATTGACCAGCATGGAATAGAGACCATTATCAAATCCATGGATGCCTCTAAAGCTACTGGGCCCGATGGTTTGTCACCTGCATTGCTTTCTTTATGCCCGCGCGAACTATCGAAATACTTGTGCGTCATTTTCACTAAGTCTTTAGAAGAATCTTCATTACCCGATGACTGGAGACTTGCTAATGTAGTGCCTGTCCACAAGAGTGGACCGCGAAGTACTGTTTTAAATTATAGGTCCATTTCACTTACAAGTGTTGCATGCAAAGTACTTGAACATGTTGTATTTACCAATGTTATGACTCACATGAACACGCATTCCTTACTTAATCCTCAGCAGCACGGCTTTCGTAGTCGTTTTTCCTGTACAACACAATTACTTGAATTGGCACACGACTTATCCGGTGCTTTAGATAAGGGTTTCTCTGTTGATTGCTTGTTCCTAGATTTTAAGAAAGCCTTTGACGTTGTACCCCACTCTTTATTGAATTGAAAAACTAAAAATGTATAATGTGAACGATACCGTTGTTAACTGGATAAACGAGTATTTAAATTTGAGAAGGCAGAAGGTCTTTATCAATGGTAAGACATCCCGGGAAGTCGATGTGTCCTCTGGCGTGCCCCAAGGGTCAGTCTTGGGTCCGCTATTGTTCCTCATCTACATAAATGACATTTGTTCCGGTATTTCATCACATATCAAATTATTTGCCGATGACTGTGTTTTGTACAGAATTATACACAGCTCCCATGATTGCACTACTCTTCAAAACGACCTCGATAGGGTCTTACAATGGTGTGAAAAGTGGCGTATGTTTATTAATGCAAAAAAAAAAAACAGTGCATATGTGTTTCACTAGGAAAAACGCCCCCCATGACTCATTTTATGTTGCAAAGTCAACTAGGCTGCTGTCAGTTCGCGAACACAAGCATCTTGGTGTATACTTCACGCCGGACCTTTCCTGGAGCCGTCACATTAATCACGTCACAGCTAAAGCCGGACGTGTGCTAGGTTTCCTGCGCAGAAATGCAAAAAAGTTACCATTTGAGGCCAAGACTCAACTATACATGTCTAACGTTCGATCTATATTAGATTACGCTTGTGCTGTGTGGGATCCGTGGAAGGCAGGTGACGTGTCCAATTTAGAAAGAATTCAGAACATGGCCGTTCGGTTTGTCTGCTCTGATTATACCAGGAATTTCAGTGTTTCAAAAGCAAAAGAGAGGCTTGGTTGGGAACTTCTGCACAAACGAAGGGAATATCTGAGGTTGAAACTTTTTCACAACATATTTCATAACCAAACAGGACTGGTCCCCTCGCGATACTTTCACAAGCCGGATTACGTTTCGAAGCGACTAGATCATGTCAATATGATAAAGGAAATAAGCTGCCGGACTGACGCATTTAAAATGCCATTTTTTCCCAGGACGATAAGCCAGTGGAATCAGTTGTCTCCTGAAGTGGCAGAAATTACTTCACATGAAGCATTTTCAAGTTCACTGCTGGGTCTCCAGTAGTGTACTCGCGTGGTTGTGTAAGGCCAAAACTGTACTTTGAACCCGAGTTACATTGTATATATCACATGTATCACTACGTAAGTTGACAGTGAATTGTGTTTACTGTAATGTTGAAGTGTTGGAATCTGTATTCTGTATCTAAATATATTCTCCCCCCCCCCCCAACTGTAATGCCCTTGGGCGCTGTGGGTACTATGATAAATAAATAAATAAATAAATGAATAAATAAATAAATAAATAAATAAATAAATGTGATCGTCACCGTTACCAGTGAGCACCAGTAGCTGGACCGGACTCGTTAATCGGATCCGTTTGTGATCGCGGTTACGAGGGGTCTAAGTGAAGTGCGAGGTATAGTACAGCTGGTGGAAACCCTGGATGCCTCTTACGATGAAATGATCTATGATGCCTCCTGTCCTGGACGTTGCAGCGAGGTCTATTGATGCCCTGTTCACATCAAAGTCGTCTTTCATGCAGTATAAGGACCAGGCGTTGTTGGGGTTTTATAAATCAATGATGAAGTCACCGGTCATGATGAGAGGCCTGGTACTCTCGGCAGATTTATTGTAGGAAGCATTGGCCCCGCTTTTTGAGTAATCCACGTGGTCCACGTTGCGGACTTCGTGGACGAGTGGATAGTAGCTGAGTGTCTTCCGGGGGTGTTCTGACTTCAGCTTCCTCACTTTCCTTGCGTCCACCGCGGTGGTGTAGCGGTTACGGTGCTGGGCTGCTGACTCGAAGGTCGCGGATTCGATCCCGGCCGCGACGGTCGAATTTCGATGGAGGCAGCATGCTAGATGCCCGTGTACTGTGCGATCTCGGTGCACGTTAAAGAATACCGGATGGTCGAAATTTCAGGAGCCCTTCGCTACGGCGTCTCTCATAATCATATCGTGGTTTTGGCACATAAAACCCCAGCAATTATTATTATTATTCCTTTTCTTACGTGTCAATGTGTGTGTTCGCGCTTACTGTGTTGGTTGAGACTCTGTATTACCTGTGGTACCTACCCGCATAACATTAACTCTGGTATGCGGGTATCTGCCACACGTGACTGGAAGGGTTTCACGATGTACGCGACAGGTATTTTGCGTTATTCATGTCATGACCAGTGAATCGTGTTCGTCATACACTGATCTCCTGCTATGCCAATTTTGGTATATTACAAGTTATGGAGACGACCAGGAGAGCGCCAGACGTAGGCGGTTAGATAGATAGATAGATAGAAACGGACAAAGTGCCTGAGGTTCGCTAAGAAATGCTTCGCATTTAAAATAAACATTATTAGGAACAGACACAATCCTTTGCAGGTAGGCAGCCTTCTTAGTCCAGAAATCCGTGGACGCTGATCATCTACCTGGTAAGGTAGATCAAGTAACGGGGCAAACTTGAAAGCTGGGCTTCTCAATGAGCTCGAGTCCACTGCCTTGTTACAAGCCGCCACGATCGCTGCAGGCTACCATATGATAAGCCAAGTGAAGCAGGCTAATCGGAGACTAAAGTGGGAATCTATTTTAGCTGTCCTGGCTAGGCACAACTAAAATACTGGACACTTCTGCACATTCATCAACTCACAGCTGCTTGAATATGGGGCAGTGGCGATGCTATTCGTTTTCAAAGAAAGAAACTGAATTCCTGAAAAAGGAGAGCGTGTGATCAGGCTATAACACGTTTACTGGTTTCCGTCCATATTTGCGTCTAAATTTCAGGCCAGGCAGAACAAAATAAAATCATGACAGATTGCTGTAATGTTATAGAGCCCCTGCTGAGCCATAGCCTCCTCTGCAATGCTCGAGCGCCAGACGCACAGCCGTGGAATAGGCAGCCCGCACCGCAGGTAGCCTACAGTGCGTGATCATTACACGCGGAGGACAGTCATCACAGCAGAATCGTAGGACAAATTTTATTACAAAATTACGTTATTGCTGCGTTCAAGTAAAACTTTGCCTGATTACCGAAAGTGGCGGGGCTCGGCCCCCCAACATTTCTCAGTGGGGGGGCTAGCGCCCCCCTTGCCCCCCCGGTAGATATGCCTATGTTCCCAGCGGGATTTTGCGGTCGCCGCTGATCTGTACAGAGTCCAAACCGATAAAATCGCTTACGCATCGTCTGTTTCACGTGCGAGTAAAAGGGCGCTAGCGCTAGGGACGAACGCGGTTGAAGCAGAGATGAAACGACCCGGCCGTCACCGTCGCGCGAAGGGCACATGCGATCACATCGCTCCGTGTGCGAGACCTGTCGTCGCTTGCTTACCGGTTATTTCGTCGGGCAAGGGAAGGGGCGCCGTTGAGACGGGGACGGTTGCGAGCGCTGGCGAACGCGCTATCTCGACACTGTAGAGTCCGATGTCTGTCGAGTCGACAGACATCGGTAACGGCTACCCTTTTAAGTGCTGGGCTCTCCACTTAAAGCAGTAGTGACACAAAATTTTGAAGGCGAGGTAATTTAAGGCGAGGTAAAAAAAAAGTCACAGTTTCACCGCAAGGGCGAAGCAATGAATGCGATAGCAAAGGTGAGGCTGGCAGCTAACTGTTTTGCATCCAATTTCGCCTAACTACAAAACGCTCGTGTAGGAGAATACGGCCGCTCCAGGGAGAGATGCTCCCCGCAAAGTCACTTCGCCTTGAGAGCGCAGCACGTAGGATACGAGCCGCCCGCTGTGATGGCTTTCGGGATAGCGCGCGCGCCAGTGATCGCCACCGCGCCCTTAGATTCAAAGTTCAAAGTTGCTCCTCGCGCGACGCGACACTCCCCCCCCCCCCCCCCTTAACGTGTTTCAAGGCTCGTTAAAGACGTGCGGGGCATTTCCTGTCTACTTCGATGGCCGGCCTTCCAAGCGGGATGATGTTATCGCATCCACCCTCCGAGCGATGGGCCGTCTTGTTTGAACTCTGCTTCGGCCGCGTTCGTCGCCCCCGCTCGCGCACGTTTACGCGCGGTAGAACATACAATGCGCGGGGGAATCTTATCAATTTGGACTTCAGACCGGAAGGACATGACGGCGACAGCAAAAACCCGTCGAGACTGTCCATATAATTGCTATCGCGATAAAAAGAAGAATCCTTTCTACTACGTGGCCAAACAACTTTTATCATGTGGCCAGACAAAGCAGTGGACGCGCGGGGCAAAACTGGATTTCCGGGAGATTTTCGTATGACCCGTACAACCGGGAGAAACGTTCAAAATCCGGGAGACTTGGCAGGTATGCGGACACCTGTTTTTTTTTTTTTGTGTGTGTAAAATAAAGGCAACGAAAACTGCACAGCAGCAAGAATTTTGTGACCGCCAGTAGTCATTCATCGCATAGCCGTGCCGTATTCACGGGAGAGGCCTAGCGACGCCGTCGGCATGACCGCGGTAGCGGCGGGGCGCCGCGGTTCTTCGCCGGTGTTGCTGAATGTGTGCCGCTGCAGTGTTCGTGCGCGGCCGCTCGTGGTTTGGGTGCGATTAGGTGCATTTTACGGAATCACACACAGTACTGCTAAGGCGGATTGAGCCCATGCGACGAAGTGTCAGCTGATAATTACAATTCGCTAATTAAAAAGGCGTTGCATGTTAGGCGGGTTTCTGGTAGGAGATGGGTGTGCTTCAGTGGTATCTATAAGCCCACCGTAAATCTACACGTACGTCGTGAATGTTTATTGCTTAATTACGCGGAAAAGGAGCGTCCCACTAGAGCTATATGGGAGGTCAACATGTGGTGCCTATATACACCCGGTGACCGAACTGTGGTTCAGCAGCGCCAGCGGCGAGCGGTGGTGAGTGTTGTAATACTTTGCTAATGTTCTGTGCATGTTTGTGTATGCCTGCTCGATGTTGTGTGCTTCGATGCTAACTTAATGAAACATTCGCTGGCGTATGGTGCAACAGCGGAGAGCGTTTTTTTTTTCTCGATGGTTATACAAATTTACTCCCATACTTACCTGAAAAAGTTCCCCGATGGATGTAAACTGATACCCCCCTCAGTCAATCCAAAAACTCTGTCCTTTAAGGGAGTAAACTTTTTACTCAGCCTGGACAGAGTATATAAAACCTCCTCGGGGCGTGCGCTAGAGGACAAGTCATTTTACTCCCATCTAGGCTTTTGTTAGGGGCGAAGCTCCTTATAGCGGCACCCGTTCGTCCCGTAGTAGTGTGTAACCAGTCTTAAAAACGGAGGGGGCGTGCACAGATGAAGGCTCCGTAAAGACAATGCGCTGCGACAGTACGTGATATGTATCGCCCTCTCCTCTCCTACGCTTCCCCCTCTTCTCCATGAACATGAAAATCATGACACGCATGTCATGTACAGCATGACTTACGTGCCACGCTCATGGTGCGCTGGTGGCCGTTTCGCTAGCTTGATATACACCCAAATTGGTATCTTGCGACGTGACTGTGTGACGAACATAAATAACACGAGTTAACACGAAAATCATGACACGCATGTCATGTACAGCATGACTTACGTGCCACGCTCATGGTGCGCTGGCGGCCGTTTCGCTAGCTTGATCTACCCCGGAAACGGTATTGCGCGACATGACTGTGTGACGAACATCAACAACACGAGTTAACATGAAAATCATGACACGCATGTCATGTACAGCATGACTTACGTGCCACGCTCATGGTGCGCTGGTGGCCGTTTCGCTAGCTTGATATACACCCAAATTGGTATCTTGCGACGTGACTGTGTGACGAACATAAATAACACGAGTTAACACGAAAATCATGACACGCATGTCATGTACAGCATGACTTACGTGCCACGCTCATGGTGCGCTGGCGGCCGTTTCGCTAGCTTGATCTACCCCGGAAACGGTATTGCGCGACATGACTGTGTGACGAACATCAACAACACGAGTTAACATGAAAATCATGACACACATGTCATGTACAGCATGACTTACGTGCCACGCTCATGGTGCGCTGGCGGCCGTATCGCTAGCTTGATCTACCCCAGAATTGGTATTGCGCGACGTGACTGTGTGACGAACATAAAAACACGAGTTAACATGAAAATCATGACACGCATGTCATGTACAGCATGACTTACGTGCCACGCTCATGGGGCGCTGGCGGCCGTTTGGCTAGCTCCATATACACCAAAATTGGTATCTTGCGACGTGACTGTGTGACGAACATAAATAACACGAGTTAACATGAAAGTCAGGACACACATGTCATGTACAGCGTGACTTACGTACCACGCTCATGGTGCGCTGGCGGCCGTTTCGCTAGCTTGATTTACCCCGAAGTTGGTATTGCGCGACGTTACTGTGTAAAGAACATAAATAATAGGAGTTAACATGAAAACCATGACACGCATTTTCCTTAGTGGCATACAAGACGATGTATGCAGCTCTTTGCTGGCTGCTTCGCATTACATCGATTCCCACAATGCGTGGGATCTGCCGGCTTTTTTTATTACAAGAAACATTAAGGACAAAAACGTCCTTTTACCCGGTTATAACGCTGTTGCGTACAAGAGCGAAGAGGGGAGAGGTACAGCTACCCTGCATACCCAACAATTCAGGATATCGCTTTTAGTTCACCGTTTTTCACACCACGTGACGTACAGACCTTGAAGATTCAAAATTCGCGCGATGGACTCCGACAGCGTAGCGCCCACAAAAACAGACGACAATATCGGCTTTCACCACCAAGCGCGAACCGGCAGTCGCCGACTGACAACGGCAAAGCATACGACGAACGGGCGAGTGCGCAACAGTGAATCGGCAGTTTTGTATCACAGTGGCTCGTTCCTTCATCGAGACGACGGAATCTGGAAAGCAAGTGCTGCCCTTCCTCTCGGCCTCTTCAATATTTTTTGTCCGATCGTACTGCCGTTGTCCTCCCCAGAGGGCTATTTTCTAAGCGTTCTGTACGGAGGCGGTCCGTTCTATCCGGCCGCACGCGATTGGTGGAGGCTCGTTTGACGCTCGAGACGTGACAATAGGAAGAACGGTCATAGAACGGTCTCCGACCCCGTTCTATCGATAGAACGGATACAAAAAGGTCTCCGGACGACTTGTATTGCATGGAAACGTAAGCGCTGGGGCCGGAGAATCGAATTTCGATCCAATCCAAGTCGTCCGGAGACCGTTCTATGACCATTCTTGCTTATAACAAGATAGCTAGTTGGGCGAGTTGGTGCGTATTCATATTTGAAGAAAATCAGCGCACAGAAAAACGAAGACAAAGATGAGATGAAAGACACAGCGCTGCACTCACAACTGAAAAGCTTATTCAGAGCAACAACAGCTTAAAAGGGGAAAACCGCGCATGGCAAGTGAGGTACGAAGTGATTAGGTGATACGCTCATCAATAAAAGTAAACTCTTGTGCAACGTCACCGAGGTCTGGCTTACACAGGCATCACGTCACTTGTTTATATGATAGGCTTCAGAAACTTCACGGGTGAATTGATCGTGGTGCTTAAAAATAAGAACTGTATTAGACAGAACAGGTGTGCACCCACACGTGGAGCAGTGCGAAGCCAAATGGGAAAGCGAGCCGTTATGCAAAGAGAGATAGTGCTTCCGCAACCTTTTATTGATACAGCGGCCCGTCTGTCCAACAAATGACGGCCACAAGAAAAAAGAATGCGGTCCACAATAGACATGTGCGCCGGACGCAAAATCACCGGCGGCGCCGCGCCGGTGTTTCTTCCTGCGGCGGCGGCGCGTGAACGGCGCGGGGTTCATCGGAACGGCGGCGGCGCGGCGCGGGGGGAGGGGAGGCGAAGCAGTGAATGCGATAAGTACACGCCGTAATGTTACATGAACGAGGGCTAGCAGCTAACTCGTTTTGCTCCGATCTCAATTAACTCTACAAAACGCTGGTGTATGCCAATACGGCCGCTCCCGGGAGAGAAGCGGTTTTCGGTCAGTTTGTCTTATCAGTGGTACAGTGTACTAGAAGGGGTATCAGTGGTCCAAGCGCGAAGCAGTGAGATCACATCGCTCACAGCGCGTAGAAGTTATACGAGCCGTTCGCTGGGGGATGTCTGCCGGAATAGCGCGCGTGCCAGCGCTCTCGACCGCGTCCTTATAGCCAAAGTTCACAGTAGAGCACCGCACGGGCCTGATCTTCCGGCCCGGGCCCGCTTTATGAAGCCCTAGACCACTCCGGGCACGGCCCGGGCGTTCAGTACTAAACTTATCCAGGGCGCACGTGTTCGTGACCAGGCCCGGCCCGGGCCCGCTAGAGGATAGTAGTTGTTGATGATGATTATTAATGATGCCTTGGGCTTTGTTCAAGGGAGAAGTTATGTCCCTTTAAGTCCCTCACTGCCCAAGCAAAAATTAATATAACCCTTTGAAGGTGATTAAAACTTACACACACCTTAACATCAGCAATTCGACCAGAAGGATAGCCACATATAATTCGGTCTACACCTCTATAGGCGCAACGAAGGACGCGAGCATCAAATACCTTTGTTTACTTACAGATTGTACCGCATACGTGTCAACCTCAAATAAAAGAGCGAAATCTTTATTCCTCCTATGGGAACAATATATATATATATATATATATGTAGAAGGTCTTCCTGGATTCGGTAGAATTATAGATGCTCAAGTGAAGTGGACGAACGAACGAAAAACGATGCTTTATTGCCAACGTTGCGGCCGGGGACCGGCCTTCGTCAGGGCACACATGCATATGACTGTAATGCGTACGTCTTAAATAAGGACACGGCAGGGGGCGCCCCCATTGTGCATATTCACTGCTAACAAATTTTTACACAGAGGCATTCACTGTTAACACACAGATATTCAGACATGCGCAGTATTTTGTATGGTGATAGCATAAATAGCGAAGTAGCAGTACATATTGAAAATGTGACAAAGCAAACCCAAACATAAAATAGCGATAGTATGTAGGGTGGTTGAAATATCACCACACTTGTGACACAATGAAAAAATAAAAATAAAATATTTACAATGTTGACAAGTGACATTTGTTTGCAACGAAATGTACACGAGCAAAATACCAGCGTCGACGTCACATTATGATAGCAAGTTTACATGCGCATTCTGGTCACCTGAATGACTGGGCTGATGTCACCGAAGATTCGATCACGGCAGCAAACAACCGTGCACGCGCACTAAGATGATTAATTTATCTCTTTTACTGGCAAAAATGTTAACCTGCCCGGATTCTCGTTGATCCCAGATGCTATGGCATTAAACTTATGAATCAAAAAATATTCGCGAACCTCCCTTTCGTAGAGCGATTTAAACCAAGATTCGAGTATTGTGGCGGTTAGGTTGTCAAAAGAGTGGCCTGGCGTAGCGACGTGCTTGGACAGGGGAAGGCTAGGCAGGCCCAAGACATGCGCAATCGGAAAGGGGTCTCCGTTTGGCCAATGTATTGAAGGTTACACGTTAAGCATTCTAGCAAGTTTTGATGCAGCGCTCTTTAACTATTTGCGATGTCGTCATTTGGGGGCACACCTTGCAACGTGTCTTGTTACACGGATGACATCCCACATGGACAGACGTTGTTACTTTAGATGATGTTAGTATGTCCCGTAGGTTTCTCGATCGTCGATAGACTGCTCGTGGAGGCTCCGGAAAGACGTCTTTGAGACGATTACTCTGCATTGGTATGTTATAGTGCTTTTTAAGAATGACGTTAACATTTCGAATCGACGCGGAATGTGTCAAAACTAAATTGGTGTGTTTTCGTTGCACAGTTTGTTCACCCGGTTTTAGAAGCGCCCTGCGGTCCATCGCATCGGCGCGCATGATCGCGTCATTCACTATCTGAGGCGGACATTTTTGTTCAGTTAGGGCATCGCGAAGCCTATCGCAGTTTTTAGCAAAGTCCGCATTTTCAGAGCACAGCCTCTTGAAGCGAAGTGCTTGACTGTAGGGTATACTAGTCTTCCAATGTTTAACATGGCTGCTTTTAAAATGAAGATATCGGTGAAGGTCGGTTGGTTTCCTGTATAGCTTCGTAGCTATTTTATTACGCGTTGAAAGAAAACGAGTTTCTAGTTGGCCCATAAATATATTCGCGTAATTGGGACCGATTTTGGTGCCCATTGAAGTGCCACTGACTTGTACGTAGTGTAACCGTCGAACTCAAAATTGTTAAGCTCTAGTATGAGTTTTAGTAATGTGGCTAATGTAGAGCTATCAACAGATTTGTCAAGGGATGAGTCGTCGTAAGCATCTACCACTGCACGAATGCCGTCGTCATGCGGAATGTTAGTGTAAAGTGAGGTGACATCTAATGTTACCAGCAGTGAATCACTTGACGGCTGGATGGACGGCGACGATGCACAACAGTCACGACGGAGCGCAGACTATCACGAGCACGAGGGGGCGTGCTCTCCGAGAAGAGGCGAAGAGGACGACCCACTAGAAAGCGCTCGAGAGGACGGCCCATTACAGCGTTCCAATGCTTCTCTACAATTACCCCGGGTACTAAAAGGGACCCGTCTGGCGACCTAGCAGCTGGTCACTATGAGCGGGTCATGATAGGGCTTGAGGCGCTCCACGTTGACAATGTCGCGCCCTCGACGGCGCATGTCCGAAGATGGGTCGATGGGTTCAATCAGGTAGTTGACCGTGGATGTGCGTTCGACTACACGGTAGGGGCCTCGTATTTGGGCAGCAGTTTGGAAGAGAGGCTAGCTGCAGTGGTAGGGACCGAAAGCCATACGAGCGCTCCAGGTAGGAACGTGGGTGCAGAAGTGTCGGTGTCACCGCGAATGCTCTTCTGCCGCTCTCGGTCATGCGTAGTAAAGGTCTTGGCCAGCTCGCGACACTCCTCAGCAAGTCTGGCTGTGGCAGAAATAGGTGCACACTCAGACGGATCCGGCTTGTATGGAAGAATTGTGTCGATTGTGTGCGACGGGTGCCTGCCGTACAATAAGAAAAATGGTGAGAAACCAGTGGTGCTTTGAGGGGCAGTATTGTAGGCGTATGTGACGAAAGGCAGAATGGAATCCCAATTTGTGTGATCGGCGGAGACGTACATCGAGAGCATGTCGCCGAGCGTGCGGTTAAAGCGTTCCGTGAGCCCATTCGTCTGCGGGTGGTAAGCAGTAGTTTTGCGGTCAACAACGTTGCACTCTTTTAGAATGGCTTCGACGACTTCTGACAAGAAGACACGGCCTCGATCGCTGAGCAGCTCATGGGGTGGACCGTGGCGCAGCATGAACTGGCGGAGCAGGAAGGAGGCCACATCGCGCGCTGTAGCCGCTGGGAGGGCGGCGGTCTCGGCGTATCGCGTTAGATGGTCAACAGCGACGATGGCCCAGCGGTTACCAGCCGACGTCAGAGGGAGCGGCCCATACAAATCGATGCCAACGCACCCAAACGGCCTGTCAGGGCAAGGTAAAGGTTGCAGACCTGCTGGTCACTGGTGCGTTGAAGTCTTGTGGCGCTGACAATCGATGCAGGAGCGAACGAACTTCTGCACGTAGCGGTACATCCCTCGCCAAAAGTACCGTTGGCGAATGCGGTGGTAGGTTTTCGATACCCCAGAGTGCGCACACTGCGGATCAGCGTGGAACGATTCGCATATTTCAGAACGCAGACTGCGGGGTATTACTAGTAGCCACTGGCGGCCGTCGGCGTTGTAATTGCGTCGGTGGAGGAGGTCGTCGCGAATGGCGAAATGGTGGGCTTGACGACGCAACGCGCGAGTGGATGATGTTGCCGATGATCGGTGAGCAAGTCTATCAGTGAAGCGATCTATTGATCCTTGTCATGTTCGGTAGCGATCCTGTGAATATCGATGGAAGAAACGGCATTGTGAGACACTGAGCTGTTGGTATTGTCGTCAGGCAAGGGGGAGCGCAAGAGTGCGTCAGCGTCAGCATGCTGGCATCCGTTGCGGTACAGCACGCGGTTATCGTAGTCCTGTAGGCGAAGTGCCCATCGGGCGAGGCGGCCTGATGGATCCTTCAATGATGACAACCAGTAGAGCGCATGGTGGTCGGTGATGACATCAAATGGGCGCCCGTACAAAGTAGGTCGGAACTTCGTTAGGGCCCATATGATCGCCAGGCATTCCTTTTCGGTGACGGTGTAATTGGTCTCGGCTTTGGTGAGCGTACGACTTGCATATGTCACGACATATTCAGAGAACCCTGGTTTGCGCTGCGCAAGGACAGCGCCAAGGCCAACACCGCTGGCGTCTGTGTGTACCTCTGTAGGGGCCGTAGGGTCGTAGTGGCGTAGTATGGGAGGCGACGTCAAGAAACGATGGAGCTTCGCGAAAGCGTCGTCGCACTCTGACGACCATGAATGGAGGGGCCCGTTACTTCCGAGGAGCTTCGTCAGCGGCGATATGATAGTCGCGAAGTTTCGAATGAAGCGCCGAAAGTAGGAACACAGTCCTACGAAACTGCGCAGTTGTTTGACGGACGTAGGTTTTGGGAACTCGGTCACGGCCCGAAGCTTGGCTGGATCGGGAAGAATACCGTCCTTGGACACGACGTAACCGAGTATTGTCAGCTGCCGTGCTGCAAATCGGCACTTCTTTAGTTTCAGTTGCAGACCGGCGTCGCTCAAACGTGTCAAAACATGCCGCAGGAGTTGAAGATGGGTGGAGAAGTCCGGAGCGAAAACAACGACGTCGTCGAGGTAGCACAAGCATGTTTGCCATTTCAGGTTGCACAGAACGGTATCCATCATGCGCTCGAAGGTGGCGGGCGCATTACACAGCCCAAACGGCATGACGTTGAATTCGTACAAACCGTCGGGCGTGATAAAGGCGGTCTTCAGTCGAGCGTCATCAGCCATGGGTACTTGCCAGTACCCTGAGCGCAAATCGAGAGATGAAAAGAATTCTGCTCCTTGCAGGCTGTCAATCACGTCGTGTATTCGGGGTAGTGGATACACGTCCTTACGAGTGATCTTGTTGAGTCGTCGGTAGACCACAAAGAACCGCACAGAACCGTCCTTCTTCGCAACAAGAACGACAGGAGACGCCCAAGGACTGTTAGAAGGTCGAATAACATCGCGTCGAAGCATGTCGTCGACTTGCTCGTTGATTACACGGCGTTCTGTGGGAGATACGCGATATGGACGTTGCCGCAGTGCGGCTGGGCGCCAGCATCGATGCGATGCGTAACGACGGACGTGCGGCAGAGAGAAGTTTGAGCGACATCGAAAGAAGAGCGAAATTCGTCAAACAGGCCCAGAAGCTGAGAACGCTGGACCGGTGTAAGGTCGTCAGCAATGGAGGAACCAAATACATCAGCGGGTGATGAACCAGACTTCGAAACAGCGCCGAGCGTACTGGAACTGTGGCAGTGAATTTCATCTGGTTCGTCCATAACTTGTGCGTCTTCGAGGGGTTCCACGCTACCGAGACATTCCCCTCGCACCAACGTAAGACTGTACGGAGATGGGTTGACAACAAAAATTGACGTCCTGCCCTGAGTGACTTCCACGGTCGCGAAAGGCACCAGCATGCCTTTCCTCGTGCAAACACGGTCGGATGGCGAGAGATATTGCAAATGAGTTCTGCGGAATCCCGCAAGGTGGCGGAAGGGTTAAGAAAGGGAAAATAGACAACCACCCGTTTGTAGCACGAAGCCACGAGGAAATCCATACGGATTTCTCAGAAATAAAGCCTCTTAGTCGCCGAAAAATTCGTCCAGGACGAATTTTTCGGCGACTAAGAGGCTTTATTTCTGAGAAATCCGTATGGATTTCCTCGTGGCTTCGTGCTACAAACGTCGACACCTATAACACCGCCCCTCAGAGCACTACTGGTTTTTCACCCTTCTTCTTACTGTACGGAAGGCACCCGTCGCGCACCATCGACACGATACTTCCATACAAGCCGGATCCAGCTCAGTGCGCCTATTTCTGACACAGCCAGGCTTGCTGAAGAGTGTCGAGAGCTTGCCAAGACATTTACAACGCACGAACAAGAGCGGCAGAAGAGCATTCGTGACGGCACCACCACTTCTGAGCCCACGTTCCTCCCTGGAGCGCTCGTATGGCTCTCGGTCCCCACCACTGCAAGTGGCCTCTCTTCAAAACTGCTGCCGAAATACGAAGGCCCCTACCGTGTCGTCAAGCGCACATCCCCGGTCAACTACCTGATCGAACCATCTTCAGACATGCGCCGTCGAGGGCGCGACATTGCCGACGTGGAGCACCTCAAGGCATACTATGACCCGCTCATAGTGACACGCTGTTAGGTCGCCGGGCGGCTCCCTTTTCGTACCCGGGGTAATTGTAGCGAAGCCTTCGAACTTAGTAATGGGTTGCGCTCTCCAGCGCCCCCTACACAGTAAACAAAAATTAGCCGAGATGGGAGCTTTTCCAGCATCATCATCATCATCAGCCTGTCTACGCCCACTGCAGGGCAAAGGCCTCTCCCATGTTCCGCCAATCAACCCGTTCCTGTGCTTTCTGTTGCCACGTTATACCTACAAACTTCTTAATCTCATCTACCCACCTAATTTTCTCTCTTCCCCTCACGCGTGTGCCCTCTCTTGGAATCCAGTCAGTTACCCTTAATGACCACCGGTTATCCTGCCGACGTGCTACGTGGCCGGCCCATATCCATTTCTTCTTCTTATTTCAACTATGATATCCTTAACCCCCGTTTGTTCCCTGACCCACTCTGCTCTCTTCCTGTCTCTTAAGGTTACACCTATCATTTTCCTTTTCATCGCTCGCTGCGTCGTCCTCAATTTAAGTTGAACCCTCTTTGTAAGTCTCCAGGTTTCTGCTCCGTAGGTAAGTACCGGTAAGATGCAGCTGTTATATACCTTCCTCTTGAGAGATAGTGGTAGACTACCATTCATGATTTGATAATACTTGCCGAATGAGCCCCATCCCATCCTTATTCTTCTAGTTATTTCACTCTCATGGTTCGGCTCCGCGGTTACTACCTGTCCTAAGTAGACGTACTCCTTTACAACTTCCAGCGTCTCGCCACCTATCGCAAAGCGCTGTTCTCTGCCAAGATTGTTCCACATTACTTTAGTTTTATGCATATTAATTTTCAGACCTACTCTTCTAGTTTCCGTATCCAGTTCAGTAATCATGAGCTGTAATTCGTCTCCCGCGTTACTCATCAATGCAATGTCATCAGCGAATCGCAGGTTACTGAGATACTCTCCATTAACTCTTATCCCTAATTCTTCCCAATCTAGGGCCCTGAAAACCTCCTGTAAACACGCGGTGAATAGCATTGGAGAGATCGTGTCTCCCTGTCGTACGCCCTTCTTTACTGGCATTCTGTCGCTTTCTTTATGAAGGACTATAGTGGCTGTGGATGCGCTGTAGATGTCTTCCATTATGTTTATATAGGCTTCCAGCGTATGAGCCCCTAAAACACCCATGCCCCAATCATTTACTCCGTGGTAGCGGAGTGAAGTCGGCACATGTCGTCGTAGAACGCCCCTTGCTTAATGAGGGAGTTCATGAACGACATGACCTTGTTAAACTCCCCACGGAGTTTTAGATCACGTGGTTAGAAACTCCCTATGGGAGGTTTAAAAAGTATTTTTGGTCGTGACGTGCGTGTCACGTGGTTAGAAACTCCCTAAGGGAGTTTTAAAAACCATTTTTGGTCGTAACGTGCGTGCGTGTGTGTATACGGGCATCTGTTTAGCACGTCGGTGTGAAGCTAAAGTGCCTTGTGTGGGTCGCCGTGTGAGCATTTGTCGACAGACAACGAAATTATCAGTGCAGCGAGGATTTGCAACGGCCGGTTGGTTTGTGTAGACGTGTAGGACTATTTTTTCCACTGAACCGTTCTGGTCAGAGACAAGTTCAACTCGCGCCAGCGTCCGACCGCGGACACATCGAGCTGGCTGTCCCGTGTTTATTCTCCCGTCAAGCGGCAATGCCCATGCACACGAGTGCAAGCCTCCGACACGCCACGGATACCTCGCTTCAACTTGCCGAGTTACGAAGAAGTGCGAAGAATAATTTCATCGGTAAGAAAATTAAGCTGTTGCAATCGTCAGCGGGTTGTTTCTGGAGTTTCACCGGCTAAAATTGCAATCAGAAGTAGGCTTCGCTACGTCGCCGGCATCAAGCCGGCCGGCGGCCGGAGTGAGAGCTGCGCCGGCGACGCGCTCGCCCCGACCACCGGCAACGCTTGCTTCTCGGAGTGTCACCGAACCGATGTTTCACCGGCTGCAACTTCTAAGCGGTAAGAAGGCTTCGCTACGTCGTCGGTACCAAACCGGCGGCGTAGCGAACTCGCACCGCCACACCGGTCGCCGTGGTGAGTTCTACGAGCTCGCACCCGCCACCGGTGAAGCAAAGAATATGTTTCACAGAAAATAAAAGCTGCTGGAATGAATAGGTTTAAATTGTCTCTTTTGCGCCATGCAACCACCGCTGTCAAACGTCTAGCGAGAAGGTGAGCGCCGATACGAGACAGATTGAATCAACATGCGACCGCCGATGCACTGCGAGCAACAGGAACCGCGACTACGAGCCGTCTCGTTCGTTGTAAGTGCATCGCTCCGTAGCTTAACGCGGATAGCGGACTCGCATAGCGGCAGTGTGTGTGTAAAATAACGGCGACGAAAACTATACAGCAGCAAGCATTTTGCGATCGCGAGCTGTCGTTCATCGTATAGCCGTGCCGTACTCCTGGTAGAGGCCTAGCGACGCCGTCGGCGACGCGGTTCTTCGCCGGTGTTGCTGAATGTGTGCCGCTGAAGCGCTCGTGCACGGCCGCTCGTGGTTCGTGTACGATTATGTGCATTTTACAGACTCACGCACAGTACTGCTAAGGCGGATACATCCCATGTGACAGAGTGCCAGCTGATAATCAAAAGTCGCTAATTAAAAAGGCGTTAAATGTTAGGCGGGTTTATAGTAAAAGGTAGGTGTGCCTCAGTGGTATCTACAAGCCCACTGCAAATTTACACGTGCGCCATGAATGGTTGTTGCTTAATTACACGGAATAAGTGTCCCATCTAAGCTACATTGGAGGTCAAGAGGTGGTGCGAAGCGCGGTTGTGAAGTTTGGTTGTGAAGCGCGGGTGGCGAGTGGTTGTCAGTGTGAGTGTTGTATTACTTTGCGAATGTTGTGCGCATGTTTGTGTACGTGTGGTTGAGTTTGCGTATTTCGATGCTAATTTAATTAATGATTCTCTGGGGTATGGTGCGACAGCGAAAAGCATTTTTTTTTGATGGTTATAAAACTTTACCCCCATACTTACCTGAAAAAGCACCCCTATGGATGTAAACAAATACTCCCCTCAGTCCATCCAAAACCTCCGTCCTTAAGGGGGGTAAATTTTTTACTCCCCTGGACGGAGTATATAAAACCCCCATCGGGGCGTGCGCTAGAGGACAAGTCCATTTACTCCCATTTCGGCTTTTTTTTGCTTACAGTGTAGTGGATCGTCCTCTTTGGTTTCTCCTGAAAGGACGCCGCTCGCGCTGAGAGTTCGTGCCTGGCCGTGACAGTCGCCATTACGCATTATCGCTGACCGCCGTCTAATAAATACCCTAACAGAAGTCGTACATTGAAAACGCGCCGTCGCGGCCAGTACAAGCAAGACAAAAAAAGAAGCGCGGCTTGCACGTGGCTCAACGCCGGTACCAACAGCGTTCGAACTATCTTTTTTTAAACTTTTGCTAGTGATGTCAAGCTTTGGCTAGACATGCTAAGTTTTTGCTATTAGAACTAACTATGGTTAGGCTTGGCTATCCTACTCCGGTGTCGGCCGGTTCATACTGATAAACAGCGCGAAATAAACGGAATACAAAAAGGAAGACCTACAAAAGACAAGCGCCCCTTTTGTTTCTCGTTTTTTTTTTTCGGCCGGTTCCCCACACTACCACGCACGTGTCCCGCGGTTTTGGCGGCAATGTGTCACGTGCTAGCTGTTACGTGGTGTTGTGATTTTAATCACGTGACTCGCTGTTAAGTGGTTCTTGGCGGGAACATATCACGCGACCGGTGATTGCCTGGGATCTTTTTCGGACGAAATCCTTAAACACCTTCACGAGGGTCGTCTGCAAGGAAAGGGCCGCGCCTATGTGGAGACAGGGGTTCAGCTTCCCAATGAAAGCATCGCGATCTACACAGAGGTGATGACCCGCTTGTTTCGCCACACCGACACCAGCATGACCAAAGAGAAGAAAGTTACGCTTCCTTATGAGGGGTGTAAAGCAAGAACTATTCGCTGGATTGATCAGGGACCCGCCGAAAATCGTCGCAGAATTTGCTTGCGAAGCCTCGAAATGCGGACGCGGCAATACAAGCGCAGTTTAGTTACGCCAAACTACACCGAAGCCCAAGCTCCAGGAGCTGACGGCCTGTGTTTCTTAAAGGACCCCTGACACCAAAATTGAAACCTCGAGATGTTTGTGTTGTTTGACTTTCCTGTATACGGGGGCACATCTGACCGATTATTAGTGACGAACGTTGCCTTTAAGATATCTTAATTTGGTTTTAAAGTAAGCGTGGAGTGCTCACTTGAGTTGGCTGCTCCTCGCGACATCCTGGTACGACGTAGACAGAGGCCCCGCGTGACGTTCCACGAGTAAAGCAAGTATTGTGGACGTCACAGAAGGTTTGCGGGGCGCACGTTCACAATACGACGACGGGCACCCGGCGAGGCCTATTGTTCCGCACCCCTCTTGCTTTGTTGTCGGCCTGCCCTTGAGGTAGTTTTCGTGAGGGGACAGGCGCTTAACAGGTTTAACCCATACCAAGGCACCCACATACTTTCAATCTCTACCGCGCGCGGGGCCCCGATTTGAAAACCGCGCTTTCAACGTCACCACAGTTTGTGTGCACGTGGTCTTTGACGCTCCCCCGCATGGGGCGCCTGTTTCCTGTGGTTTTTAGGCGGGCGTTTTGAAGTGACGCTAAAATGGTCGCAATTAACTACGATAGAATGAGTTATGCGATACGCTAGAGCATTTACGATTTAACTTAGGGATTGCCAGACACAAAGCTACAAATTACAGTAAAAAAGTCATCAACAAAAATTTTGCTGTCAGGGGTCCTTTAAGAGGATCACAGCGGCGCAGGATGTTCCCTGGATCGCAACTCCAAACGCCTTCAATAGCTGACATCGTTCGCGAGACACTCTCGCATGGAGCTGCTGGACCACAGCACCCTGAGCCGAAAGCCATGTCGAGCTATGTTCCTGCTGCACGCCATGCTGTCGCCACTCCGCGCAAGCGCCCATTTCTCGCACCGTCGCAGTTCTGTCGCCAGACACCACCACTACCTCTGGCGCCATTCCGCCCACCTGTAGGACAACGCTAAGCCGCAAGAAAAACCGACATCTGGCGCGCCCCCGACCACCGTCCGCTTTGTTACCACTGCGGAGAAGCCGCCATCACCTACCACCGCTGCCGCTACTGCGCGATGGGCCAGCGCAGCTATGCTATCAACGTGCCACGTCCAGATCGAGGTGAACGGTCACAGGACATCGCTGACTATCGCGCAACATTTGAGTGGAGACTTCGACAGCCGCTCACCATCACCAGGACGCTACCTGTCAACAAAGGCCCGCAGTAAAGCGGCCCGACCAGGGGCCATTCCACAAGCCCATATCCGGAAAAAAGCAAGCAGCAACCGATGAGGTGCGGTTGCTGTTCGTCGCATTAGGATCCTCCGCTGCCACCACCGCCGCGTCGCGACGAAATCTTAGGAACGCACCGCAAGCCAAACGGAGCCCTGACGACGAAACATAGCGGCCGGAAGAAGATATGACAAAACCACGTAAAAGCAGCGGAACGAGCTGAGATGGCGGCGACCTGACGGCGCAACTCAGCATCTACGGAAGACGAGGAACTGGCGACCTCGACGTTCTTATCGATGGCCACAACGTCGTCGCTCTAGCCGACACTGCAGCCGACTATTCAATCGTCAGTGGGCAGTTTGCCGCGAAAGGGCCCCTAAACCACCTCTGATAATTTTTTAACCTTTCAACCAAATGCGTGCATCGAGTTCAGAATGCCATCACGATCATCAATGCCAAGCGCGGCAGCGCTACGAGCCATGGGCGCCCCACAAACTCTCCGGGCCTTTCGGCGATCCTCATCCCTCCAGCGTTCTTCGTGACGTCAACATGTCGTCTGCTCGTCATCTGCAAAGCCTGTTTGTCCGCTCTTCCTCCTCGCACGGTGAGGAGGCACACCCGAGGAGGAGAGATGAGCGGACGAACGGAGAGGGAAAGAGCAAAACGAGCGAGGGCCTCCTTCTTAAGGCGCGTTTACACTAGAACGACACGACACCGATTTCGGTCTGCCGACTGTCGCCGCGGGTGTCTTTTGTCGTGCCGTCGTCCTATTTACACTGAAACGACGCCAACAATCGGCCGATCGTCTGTGAAAGACGCCGTCCGCGTCTTATCCTGCTCCCAGCCTCTCGTCGGCCGTTTCTCTTGTCACACAGAAGGCGCGCACAGCGACACCGACTAAAGTTGCGCGCTAAAGTTGAAAACGGGGGAACACCTGCAGCTCATTTCGGCCGTCCTCCCTCCTCTACCATTGTCCCTCTCGGGGTAGCGGCGCGGCCCCCGCCACCCCTTCCGGCGTCGGGGACGGGGGTGCGGACAGACAAAGGGAAGCAAAGAAAAGACGTCGGAGGGGTGCGCGAGATGCCCATTGTCAAATGCCCGAGTATGTCGAGGGGGATCTCCCCCAAGATCTACCCCTTGACGCTCGAAGCAACGACATGGGAAAATTTTCGCTCGGCCATCGATCTACCGAAGACCTCCCGACGACACGTCGGCCGATACGTTCTGCTGGTGTTTTTGGTCTGCCATCATGTTACACTACTACGACATGCTGTCTTTGGAGGCGTCGGCGTCGTTGTCGGCGTAGTGTGACCAGACGGTCCGGCGACATCGTCGGCGGGCGACTCGTTGGACGACCGTCTGCGTCTGCCTCGTGTCTGCGTCGGTGTCGTGTCGCTCTAGTGTAAACGCGCCTTTACCATCATGCGCGTGTAACTCCGCTATTACGGCACCTTATCGAAAAATTCTGACCGCTATGCATTTATTGTAGACTCGTGCACAACTGCAACACCAAAACCATAGAGTTTCTTACTATAATACCTAGAGGGGAATCTGGCGCCAGTGTGCATGCGGTCTCCTTGACCGGCGCTTCATACAACATCGGAATGATGAGAAATGCAGGCTTCGAAACTGCTTCGGATGGCTTTCGTTCTTGAGATTCGCGACGCTTGTTTACCGAGTGTAAAACAAAGTGATATGAAGTTATCTCCCATTAAAACATGCTATATTCTTTTGTACGTAAAACTTGATGCAAAAAGTTTGCGTGACCGTAAGATGGATGTGAAACCTGGACAAATATAACCACCAGGGTATGCATTGCTCTACAATTGTGTTCCAGGTTTGGCATCAAGATACAATGAATTATTTTTTTAGAACACTTGAAAACATGGTTTCTTTGTTGCGCTGCAGATGACGAGACGAGGACGATACAGGGACACAGGACAGGTACGTGGTGCGCAAACTTACAACTTTCCAAGTGTCCAATATAGGTTACCAATCAGATAGGACGGAAGGGGTGAAGGATGGAAAATGGCGAAAAAGGGTAAAAAGTAAACAGAGATAATATATGACCCTATGCCACCTTGAGCACAGACAAATTTCCCGCAGATCAGCGTACGTCGCTTTCTAGAAACTTTATTTCTGCTTGCGTTAAGATGAAAAGAAACTTTATTTCTTTTGCAGCTAAGATGAAAGGGGCTTTTTTTTATCTCCCTAGTGTCTTTGTCACCACCACGTGCTAGCAAAGTGGTGTCGCGGAACTTTGCATGAACATCGTTTGCAATGAGCCGCGAGGTGACCAGCTCCTTGTAATTGCTGGCAAGCGTATCTGTGTTCCAGAAGACGTTGACTGATACAGCGTCCTGTCTGACTTATACATTTTAAATGCGAAGCATTTCTTAGCGAACCTCTGGCACTTTGAGCGTTTCTATCTACGTATCTATCTATCTATCTATCTATCTATCTATCTATCTATCTATCTATCTATCTATCTATCTATCTATCTAGCCGCCTACGTCTGGGTGCTCTCATAATCGCCTCCTTAACTTGGTGTAGGCCAAAATTTGCATGGGAGGGTAAGATCATTTGACGAATATGACTGTCGGGTCATTACATTGATAACGTGAAAATCCTGTCGCGTACGTCGTCAAACCCTTTCCACTGGACACGTGTGGCACATACGCGTTTACCACAGGCCGCGGTTTACGGGTATGCGCCACAGGTGATTGACAGTTTATATCTACCCAGGAACGGCGAGAACAGACATTGGTAGCTTAAATGCGAGAGCGTTAAGAAAAACCAATATCGGCAGCGTTGACCGGACGAATGGAAAGAATGAAAATTAGGATCCCAGCAGGAATCGAACCCAAGCATTCTGCGTGGCAGTCAGGTATTCTACCACAGAGCCACGCCAGGTCTATAAACTGGTTTGGAAAAACAGCCTACGCAGGCGTAATATCATTGCAACGCCTCAATTGTGGTTGTGGTGCTTGCTATCTAATTTTACAGAAAATCAATAAACAATACGTGATACTCCTACGATGTGTACTCCTACGATACAGGCATCATATCAGGTTAAAGTCTGTGGCTCCAGTGCTGGCTCCGCTTTTGTAGCAGTGTAATATACATTACATTTGTATTCCTATGATTCCGCAAGCTATATTGAAGCATTGCTCGACCCCGGACGAATACATGAATGAAAGTTACGTATGATATCCACATCACCGCACCGTAAAGTGCACTTAGTCCGCCAGAACGACGCAGTGTCCTCTTCATTTCTTACGAGGCTGGGCGATGGCCTCATGCTAACCGAGGATGATGCCAGATTGATTGACAGCCGCTTTGTAGACTAGGCTACGTAGGCCACATACGCCCAGGTAGTGTACGAATACGACAAGAGCCATCCACTGATGTTGGTCTACGTAGCACTATCCTGGCCTACAAGCCTCGACGGCCTATACCTAACCTACGCGAAGGGTGACTTCGGGTTCCGAGATGTCGCCGGCTCTATCTACAGACAATTTGTCGACAAAATGACCGACGCATCCACGAATTCCAACAGCTTTACTATACCTCATACTTCACTACACGTGGACCCCTCAACACCGCGATTACGACCGGATCCTATAACAGGCCATGACCAGCTGCTGGTGCTCGCTGATCACGCAGATGATGACCTTGTTCAAGAACTGTCAAGAAATTGTTCCACACATGAATGCGGGCTCGTGAAACGTGCGTGCGTTATCCATCATAAGGGACAAGTATAAGCACTACATATCAGCTTACCGCTTTTGGTGTTGGTAATACCCACTTTGCCGTTGGCAGTTTTACCGAACCGTAAACAGCTGGTTATATAACACATATGCAGCTCTTGAACATATATATGTGCGTATGAAATTTATACAGATCTATAGCGTCATTTTGTAACTTGTCGCTCAGTAAAAAAAATTACGCCACAGTCACCTTCCCGCCGCATGCTTCGCATAACACCGACTCCCATGGTACATGGGATCTGCGTAATTTTTTTTTACCGCAGGTTAAGAGAATACCACGGCCGCCCGATGAAAAACACACGGTGCGGCCTCCGCGTCGCGGCGCAGGCAATGGGCGAGAGCGTGGAAGCGGAGTTGACAGTTGGCGCCGTATTGCGCTAGGAGGGCGCCAGTAGTAGGGGAGGGCTCCGCGCGACGCGCGGCGGGAAGGAGCGCGCGCTCAGCCAGCGGGTAGGTCGAGATAGTGGTTGTTTTTCTCCACATGAATCGCTCGCACGTAGTGTCACTCAAGACAGTTTGCGCATGTGTGATATTTTATGTGTTAGGCAAAATGCCGCGCAACTACTAGGTGTTAGGTAAAATGCCGCGCAACTGTGTGCCGCTGTGTCCCACGAATGCACCGAAGGAGCCGCAAGTACGCTACCACGAGTTTCCCAGTAACGCAGAACGCAGGGCAGCATTTTCCCGTGAAGGACCCGGCGGGAAAGGAACAGTATGGCAGCCGAATGACAGGTCCCTGGTGTGCGCCTAGCATTTTACGGAGAAGGACTACAAGAAGACCGAGATGTTGGGGATACTTTTGCCAACGGTGTGCCAACAGTGTTCCGCGGTTATCCAAGCTACATGAGCACGAGGAGCACGCCTGCTCCGAGGAAGAAGCGGCCACGCTTGCAAATAGAAAACGATAATGCGCAGTCATGTGCCGAGTGCTCGGGCAATGCCGCTTCAAAAGACAGGTCTGTCATTAGCCAAAACGGCTCGTCAAGTGACAGCACTGAAGCCACGACGCCCAACAATTCCGAACTAGGGAATGAAACGTGTGTGGAAATTGCATCATTTTCAGATGCATCATGTCAAACTACATTCGACCTTGTTAAACTGACAGAAGAAGCTAAAAAAACGCGCTGCTTCCATGCGAAGATCGCTCGTATGAAAGCGCTGCAGGCCCAAGAAAAAGTGCATGAGGCTGAGGAGCGCGCGCAGTTTTATGAAAATAACACGGACATTACCTGTTTTATGAAGGTGCTCAATGGTGCTGCGCAAGGTGACAAGACTGCCGAGTTCGTTAGAAACCAAGTCTGCAGTTTCTCGACGAAGAAGCCCCACTACAGTGACGTCATTCTAAGGGAATGTGTAATTTGGAAGGCATGCTTCAACAAAAGTTATGAGCATGCAAGGTCCAGAAATATCAGCTCCCTTGTCGTTCAACGCTCCAGAAATATGTAGGCCATTCAACAGGTGAAATCGGCGTCACTTCGTTGACAAAGGAGCGGCTGTGCATCGAATTCCAGAGTCTCACTGTAGAGCAAGAAGCGTTCTGCTCCCTGATTATTGATGAGATGGCCATACAGCAAAGAGTCATATACGACCGACAAGTCGACAAACTTTCTGGTCTCAGAATTAGAAACCATCTTCAGCGCTAGCAGACAAGGACGAAGGAGAGACGACACCACAATGCACCACAACACTTCGAGCCGCGCTACACTATAAGTGACTACGAAGAAATAACAAACCAGCGACGAAAGCCTACCGTCTCTCCTTCGTCCTTGTCTGCTAGCGCTGAAGATGGTTTCTAATTCAGTATACCAACAAGCCCAAAAGATGGCAATCCTAAATTTCTGGTCTCGTTGACCGTGGTGAAGAACAGCACTCAACAGCGGTACCTAAAGTGGCAAGCCGATTAAGATGTTTTGTAATAAGAGTCTTGTAAACATCATATATTATTCCTGTCGGATATTTTTTCACGAGATGTCTGAAAGGTGACCAGCTGTTCTCTATGACCATGGAAGTGCTGAAAGTGGACTTGCGGTACAGTGTACTAGAAGGGGGCAGTGAAACGAACGAAGCGCCGCATCTCGGGTGATGCTCCAACGGGCGATCGTAGCGGCGGCGCTGTAGTCACTTTGTACTGAAGTTGTGGAGAGCGTCTGCATTTGGCGCGCGCGCGTCGGAGCCTACGAAAGCGTGTAACTGCGCGTTTTGAGCGCGTTTAATACATGACTGAGCTTTAATCGGTGTCTCAATGCCTGCTACGCGCCGTGGTGCACGAGCGAATATTAGGGAGCCTTCATGTGCGCGCCTCCGTGCCTCCGGAGGCAGGGAGGCGCGCACATGAAGGCTCCCTAGTGAATATGCAGGCGTGCCAAAATTGCTCCGAGATATTCCCTGTTTTTGGAGCCTGCCGACCCCCAAAGAAGGCGACAATCGGATTTTGCACGTAGCTGCTCAGTGATTGCCGTGCGGTTTGCAAGCAACACTTCGAGCCGCGCTAGACTATAAGTGACTACGAAAAAATAACAAACCAGCGACGAAAGCCTACCATTCTTCTGCCGGCAGTCTCTACAATATCCAGAGCATTGATCCTTATATGAGCTCCAATGCGCTCGACTGTTTCATGAATAACCTGAGTACAAATAACTCTATCACAAACATTTATATTAGTGACGGCTGAGTTCTGCCAGTTTTGCTCTGTTTCTCTAATGCCAAAAGGCTATCTTGTTTCAACAGCGTGCTTCCCGCATAGGCGTGCGCAGGGTCCCCCTTCAGCGGGGGGGGGGGGGGGGGCGAAGTCGGGCGAAAGTTCGTCGCAGTCCCCCCTCCCTATTAAGTCAATGTATGGGGAAGGTATTACGCCCCCCGCCCCCTCTTAGGTGACCTGGGGGCGGCCGTCCCCCTGCCCCCCCTTGCGCACGCTTATGCTCCCGCGGTTACTATGCATCGGTTATGCGACCTCTGAGTGCTTAAAATACCAGGAAGCCGAGCAAGCTGCAGGAGCCGACCCGAAGGCGCGCGTTCACCTCCGAGGCCCGAACGTCATGCATGAGGGCTTATCTCGAGCATCTCAAAATGCGCAGATGTAAATATAGCCCGTCGGTTATTCTGCCTAAATTCACTACGACCAGTTCTCCTTTTCAACGGACAGCTTATATTGCACTTTTCCTGACCTATCGATGCCATTGCAAAAACTTCATTTTAGATGCGAAGTATCTTATGGCGGAGTTCAATCCGGTGGTGGTGGTGTGCGGCGTGACCACCCTTACTGCTCATGCGCATACCCTCCCCCTCTCCTCTCCCCTTACCACTTACCCTCTCCCCTCCCCTCTCCACTTTCCCTCTCCCCTCCCCCATTCCACTCATCCTCTGAAACGCGGGTTAGACATGCCGAAATTCTCTCCTGCGCAACGCCGCGATGAGCACCAGCGCATGCGCGTCCCCTCCCCCCTCTCCACTCCTACGCTGCCCCCCTCTCGCACGCCTGCCGACTGCGTTCCCCGCTCGCCCTGTGAGGATTAACGGCCAGGCTAGAGGGAAGACAAGACGCGCGTAGCGTTCCTCTTCGCGTTCCACGACGCGAGGTCGGTAGCATGCCCAAAAAACGCCAACGGAACGCGATCGTGCAAGTGCTCCGGCTTCGCATCGCCTCATGGTCCCCTTTAGCGGGAAATGGTGTAATTTTGACAATGCATGTTTTGTATTATAATTTCGTTGCTTTATCTGTAAAGTGTCAAAAGTGAAGCCAGGAGGGGCGGTGGTGCTGTACGCTTTGCGATATTATGTTTTTATATATATGTGTGCATATATACGCACAAATACGGGCAGTAAAGTCTCACCTCCCCACCCGGCGCCAATAACAATATCCGTGCAACGCCCCTGAGGACGACCGTTATTTGTACCGGTCGAGTTACCATTGACTTCCAATACCTTTGACCCTCGTAATGCCGAAAAAGTCACATTTACACAGGGCATTTGTAAAGATACGCACCGTGCACGCAGCTTCGCCAACGCGCGGTAAATGTTCGGCGTGCTTTCGGCAGAATATCAGCACACAGCTTTCTGAGCACAGTTAAATTCCAATAGAGCAGCTCAGTTACTATGAATAAACTAGACGCCGAATCACCACCAGAAGGAAGCATTAAAACAGAAGAAATCAGAATAAGGCACGCCCTTTCTGTTTCTTTTGTCTCTTTTTTCTGGCGGTCGTTCGGCGTCTAGTTAATGGACAGTAGTGTAACTAGCCCAGCAATGAGTTCGGCTCAATTACACCGAGATCGTGAATCTTCACGGTCGGTATCAGCCCATTTTCATTTTTATATTTTGCGTACCGTCCAGCAATTACTTCGGCTACAAGAACTGATTTGCAGTATCTCAAAGGCATTTATGAAGCAACCATCCATTAAAAGCTTTGAAGTTTCATCCATCAAGGCTTACGACGACAAGTCCTACGCTTAATAATGATAGACATGCAACGAAAGCCGCATCAGTAATAGTGCCGATTAGCCGGGTGCCGCCGACGCGCCCAGCAGTTCTAGCGCGCGCCTTCAGTACCGACCGACTGCAGCGCCGCCGCTACGGTCGACGCGGAAGGCATCAGGCAGCGAGGCGCGTTCACGCCACTCGACAGTTTCTAGTATGCTCTACTTGCGGGGCGGACGACCACGCCATGGAAGTCTGCAATGTTTTCATCCGAAAGCTCTTACGAGCGCTTCTTGCCAACTGGGCAGGAAATGTTAATAGGCCTCCCAAGCTCGGCCAGGGGGCGCTGCGTCGCACGCGTTTCGCCGCCTTTCTTGCGAAAACCGGTCGCTCCTGTCCCCACACCAGCCTTTTGACTGCGCTGTCTCCGCACGTTCAGGCACCCTGCACGCGCTGTTCTCTGCTCGCCGTGCACGTGCAGCTTCACGTGTCGCTTGCTCTGAAGGTTTAGAAAGATCCCAGAGATGAAAAAAAAACGTTTTAACGGTGGGAATCTTACCAGAGGAGGACGGTTGATCGACCACCTTTTCGGGACCGAGCAGGTCGTCAAGGGCGATGCTGTTTGTGCGAGCGCTACGTGCGTGCAGATGCTGAACGGGCACATTTCTTTGACATGAGTAGGGAGGTGACTGCGCGAGTTCTGTAATTATGTTACCGGTAAAACGCACATTCGTTGCGGCAGTCGTGTATACTCGGAGCTGTCAGCAACCATCCAGCACGCTTTCGCGTGCGTTTTCTATTGATAACTTTTCAATTGCTTGGATGCCAAGTTTGTCGTGCGGCTTTAAATTTATTATGAGCTCAGTGTGAAGAGCATAAATTTACATCTGCCCTGTTGAGTCACTGGCTGCATCGCAATGCGCAGTGTTCAGTTTCGTGGGAGTTTCACTTTTGCCGTGGTTTGCATCGAATGATAACGACGTCGGATCGCAAGTTTAATGTCGCCTTGGATTTTTTTAGAGCTCCCTTTGACAGCATAATGATATACGCAAACAAAAAATAAATAAATATTTCATGCCCACTTCGACGATGCATGTTTCTTGCAGAGGCGTGTTTCATTTCGAATAATATCGACGCCTGGTCACGCAGCCTGTTCGCTTATTCGAATGTCGCTTTGGTTGTTTCGACAGCTCGCTTGGTCAGCACCATACTATACAGGGGCGTAGCCAAGGGGGGGGGGGGGGTTCAAACCCTCCCCGAAAATTTTCAATTTTGCTTGCGTATATGTACACGCACACATACAAACGCACGCACAAACATACACAAAGTATGGTTGGACCCCCCCCCCCCCCCCCCCGAAAAAATTTCTGGCTACGCCCCTGATACTATACATTACACTTCAGCCTTCTAAAGGGGTATTCAGACGGGGGAGAAATGCTCGGGGGGTAAAGGCGGAGCCTAGTGACGTCAGCTCGCGAGGAGAAGTCCCCACAAATGCCCCCCACTCACACGGACGAGGCAAACGGAGGGGGAGACCAGTGTTACTAGACTACTCTGGTGGCTTGCACCACCCGTTCGACGAGCTGCTGACGACGAGCTGCAGACGACCATCCAGCTGCAGACTGGACACCCACTGCCGCTCTCTGCAGGAGCAAGTGCAACAATGTGGCCAAACAAGAGCCCGAAATTCCGCCACATCCCCCACCGCAGGGGGATCGTTTGTCCTTTCGGGGAAAACGTCCCCGTCTCCTCCGAGGAGGCGTGGGGGGGTCACGCCCACTCGCTAATCCGTGACGTCGCGGTCACGGGATACGCAATCCCCCCGTCTCCCCCGAGCATTCCTCCCCCGTCTGAATACCCCTTAAGCAATCACGGCGTGTCGCATGCAAGGCCAATATAAACGCTCAGTGCAAACATACAGCTTAACTCTGTTTACAGGGAGCCGCGACGGGAAATGTACCGCAGTCAGCTGAATTAAACACTTAGTACTCACGGTACGTTATTTAAACTGTGGTGTAATAAGCCCAAATGCTCCGCTGCTGGAACATTACAAATGGTTGATTTGGAAAGCCAGCGCGCAATCTCGAAACGTACAGCGGCTGTCTATTTGTTGTAACTTCGGTTCACAAACGCACTTCCCTTTCAAATGAGCACGATCATCGCGTTTCTCCCCGTTAATAGTTCGTAATACTGTGTACGACAAAAACTGCTTCAAGGTGACAAGACCGCGAAAGCATCGCGGCGAACTGCCATAATCCACTCTTGACGCCTCTGCTCCTCGGACTGCTTGCATTGGAAACGGTAGAACATGACAGGAAGTTTTCGGCTCTTCGACATTTTTAAACTTTTGTGACAGTTCACAATGCAGCAGGACTGCGTGCCTGCTTTCGAGTACGACGAAGGAACGGCACCCATAGCGTGAAAAATGCGAGATAAAAGCCACGGGGAGCACGTTCTCCGCGCGCGCGATGGGAAAACCAAGCAAGAGCGACCCGTCCCAGCTACCGGAGTTTTCCCCTCTCTCCGCTGGGGCGGCGGACGGCGCTGCGCAAACTTGAGCGCAAACTTGAGTTAAGTTTGGGGCTGCTAGAGGACGGACGTGTTTTTCGTGGGCTCCGGAATGACTGCGTCAGATAAGTGTTTTTTTTTTTTTGCATGATTCGAGCTTGTTTTTTTAGTTAATCCACTAGATTGCAGCTTAATAGAGCTTACAACTTTGTACTGTTGGTACAAAGTGGTGTGACAGTCACCTCGGGTGTTTTTTTTTTTAATATTTGTTTGTTCGGCCACCACGTGGCTGAAAGGTGCACAGGTGCTTTGACGTGTAACGTACTTGCGGAGTTTTGTGATATCATTTGGCTTTAAGTGTATCTAATCCACCGTGTGAACGATCTATAGCCATGGTCAAAAAGACCGTAAAGTGTTCAGGATGCGGAATGGGGCGGAAAATAGAGGTTTGTGAGGATGAGACGACAGAGACAGCTGACGCCAAGTGTAAGCAATGCGAGTTAGAGGCGAAAATGGAAATAATGATGGCCGCCCAGAATGAGCTCATGGTTAGAATCTCCGAGCTGGAGAAAGCGGTAGCGACAGAGCGGGAAAAAACGATGGCTATGGCGGAAAGGCTTAAGTCAGCCGAGGAGGGATTAGCAAAGGTAGCCATGCCAGCAAAGGTAGCAAGCGACAGCGGCAACAATGGGGCATCGACCCCGACAGTGGTAGGCGCGAAGGGGGAAACAGGTTTGGAAAAGACAGGTGCAAGGGTCACAGGACCCACTTTCCGCGAAGTAGTCTTGGGAACGGGAGGGGACAAAACAACAGCAGTAGCACGCGCTAGTAATCGGGACAGTGGACAGGTGCGGGAGAGTCCAGCAGAAAAGTCGGATCACGTGATAATCGCCGGGGACTCGAATTTAGCTACATGCGCAGAAGCAATCGAGGAAAGGGTGAGAGGCGACAAACGAGTTTTAATAGGGAAGTTCCCGGGACATAGGCTGGGATCAGTGATGAGACAAGCTAGCGCAGAACTCGCAACTAAGTCTAATGGACGTAACCTCGTGATAATCGCGGGAGGTCTAAACGACGTCTTGAGTAAAGAATCAGCCGAACTAGCGACCACATTGGCGAAAGGGGTCGATGACATGCGCGCCATTTCCCCTCAGGTGCAGATAGTGGTATGCACAATACCGGAAGTACCAGTGCGAAATATCAGCTTGCAAAGAGCGGTTGTCGTCGCAAACAAAGAGATATGGCGAATTAGTCGAGAGAAAGGCATCGAGGTAGTGGAAATAAACAGAGAGGTGCACAGGTGGGGTGGTTTTCGAAGAGACGGAATACACTTCGATAGGAGGCTTGGCCATGAGGTGGGTTGGCGTCTTGCAGGACGCGCAGTAGCTTTTTTGGGGGGCACGCGGGCCCTTCGGTGCCCAAGATAGCTTGTAATGAGGAAAACAACCAGGGGGACTCTTTGACAGGTAGTATAGCGAAAAAACAGAGAAAAGGTAAAAGAAGGGAGAAGGCGCGTGTTGCAATTAGTTACATTAACATGCAGGGTGGCAGAAAAAAGGCAAAATGGTTAGAGATTGAGAGACAGTTAAACAAGGAGCAGATAGGTGTTTATGCGGTTACAGAAACACACCTTAGAGACTTGGAAGAGCCACCACATATTGAAAATTATGTTTGGGAAGGATGTAACAGGATCACATCAGAAAGGAGAGGTGGGGGGGTTGGAATGCTAATTCATAGCAGAACAAAATGGGAGAGAGTGAAACAAACGTGTTCAGAGCACATATGGGTTTCGGGCACAGTAGGTGGAAAGAAAACGTGGCTGGGTGTAGCTTACTTGTGGACGGGGAATAACTGCAGAGAAAAGAATCTGGAGATAGTGAAATGCATAAGCACCGATATTAAAGAATTTGGTCATGATGCCGAAATAATCCTTCTAGGGGACATGAACGCTCACATTCATGACCTTGACGGATATTCAGACACCAATGGCAAGTTATTGCTAGATCTCTGCGAGCAACATAGTCTTGAGATAGTTAACGTGGGGCCTAAGTGTGAGGGGCAGATCACGTGGGAAGTCGGAAACAGGCAATCGAGCATTGATTACTGTCTCATGACAGAAGGAATATATGACAAACTTAAGAGACATGAGAATAGACGAAGAAGGCATTAACAGCTTGGGTAGTGATCATAAACGCATAATATTACAAATGGGATATAAAACTGAAAATAAGAACATAGAATCAAAGTTTGGCAGCTCGTATCTAAATGACAAACAAATAACAAATATAGCCGCAAGAGTCGAGGAAAAAGTAGACGAACTACCAGGCAAAGACTGGAAGTATAGTGAGCTGCTACATGTAATCACGAAAGAAATGGAAATAGAGAAGAAAACTATTTGTTGGAAAGGAAAGAAAAAGCCAAAAAGTTGGTGGAACAAAGAAATCCGGGAAGCGATCGAGATGCGACGTCAGGCATCACGGGAGCACAGACAGGCAAAAAAGGAGAAGCGGCCACAGGACGAAGTTAACCAAATATGGGAAATATATTTAGAGCAAAAATCCATTGTGCAGAAATTAGTCGAGGCAAAAATTAAAGGTGAAAGTGAACGGTGGATGACAGAGATTCGCGAAAAGAAGAAGGCCGCGCCTAGGATATTTTGGAGCCACCTAAAAGCGCTGGGTAGGAAGTCTGTCACAATGCAACAACATATGGTAGATGAAGGAGGAAATAAATTCGAAGGATATGAAGCGCTAGGTTACATTCGAAAGATAACAGCCGATTCGTTTAAAAAGGTCCCCCAGGGGATTCCCCCGGTGAGTAAAAGTACGCAAAGGAGAGCAACCGACGAAGATGTAGTACTAGAGAATTTCAATTGGAAGAAGGCCGAAGGAAAAATTCCTAAGCGCACTACTCCGGGCTTAGATGGGGTTCCCGTCAGCCTCATTAACGAACTCGGACATAAAACTAAAGAAGCACTGCTGAAAGCCGTAGAAAAGTGCTTACAGGAGAGGGAAATACCAGACAGTTGGCGAAAAAGTAGAATGAACTTAATCTATAAAGGCAAGGGAGAAAAAGATAACATTCGCTCGTATAGACCCCTAACAATTACATCGGTGCTATACAGGTTGGCGATGCAGGCAGTAAAATTAAAAATAGAAGCGTGGGTAGAACAAAATGATATTTTGGGAGAACTTCAGAATGGATTTCGAATCGACAGGCGGTTAGACGATAATCTGTTTGTTCTTACCCAGTGTATAGAAATATCTAAAATAGAAAACAGGCCCTTATACGTAGCTTATCTAGATATCACCGGGGCGTATGACAACGTTAATCAGGAAATTTTGTGGGATATATTGAAGGAAGTGGGCATAGGTGACGACTGTGTACAGCTTTTGAGAGAAATATACCGAGAAAATACAGTTTGTATAGAATGGGAAGGAATAAGTAGCAAGGACAGCGTTGAAATTAGCAAGGGGCTGAGACAGGGATGCCCTTTGTCCCCGCTGTTATTCATGCTGTACATGGCGAGGATGGAAAAAGCGCTAGAAGGTAGCAACATTGGATTTAATTTGTCACACAAACAGGTCGGAGCGATGGTTGAGCAGAAGCTTCCAGGTCTATTTTATGCTGATGATATTGTCTTATTTGCGGACAGTCAAGATGATATACAGCGACTGGCAGATATATGCGGAAGGGAGTGTGAGGCTCTAGGACTAGGATTTAGTGCAACAAAATGTGGATTGATGATATTCAATGATCACGGAGACCATACGGTCTTAATACAGGGCCAAAAAATACCGAGGGTAAGCGAGTACAAGTACCTCGGAGTATGGGTAAATGAGGGGGATAGATATATGGAGGTACAAGAGAAAGCATCGGTAGCAAAGGGAAAGAGGAATGCTGCAATTATGAAGCACAGAGCTTTATGGGGATACAATAGGTACGAGGTGCTTCGAGGGCTGTGGAAGGGTGTGATGGTTCCGGGGCTTACATTTGGGAACTCGGTGTTGTGCATGAAGTCAGAGGTGCAATCAGGAATGGATGTAAATCAAAGGACGGTGGGCCGCCTCGCGTTGGGCGCTCACGGGAAGACGACAAATGAGGCTGTAAAGGGTGATATGGGATGGACAGGCTTTGAAGTGAGGGAAGCTCAGAGCAAAATGAGATTCGAAGAGAGGCTGAGGAAAATGAAGAAGAGTAGATGGGCAGAGAAGGTTTTCAGGTATTTGTATAGAAAAAGCGTTGACACGCAGTGGAGAAAAAGAACTAGGAGGCTCACCAGTAAATATACGGCTGGCAGTGCGGGCGATATGGCAACAAGGAGCATTAAGCGGAAGGTCAGAGAGGCGGAGAGGACTTATTGGATGACAGCGATGGAAAAGAAGCCGGCTCTGAGTAACTACCGAAAAGGAAAAAACGAAATAAGGAGGGAAAGGTTTTATGATAATTCAAGGGGAAGCGCTTTACTGTTTGAAGCAAGGTCGGGCTGCCTGAGAACGCGTAGTTATAAAGCGAGATTCAGTAACGAAGAAGAACTATGTACATGCTGCGGGGGAACTAAGGAAACGATGGAACATGTACTGATTGAATGTGGCGATATTCACCCAGGTATACGTGTGGGCACGAGTCTACATGAAGCCTTGGGTTTTAGGGACAACAATGGAAAGCTGAACACGCCCGCGATAGAAATAAGTAAGAGACGGTTAGAGTATTGGTGGCAGAAAAGTAGAGATAAAGTACAAAAATAAATAATTGGGGGAAAAAAGGTTATTCTGCCTTAAGAGGCAGAGAGATGGACTGTGAATTTATATTTTTTGTTATAATAACATAGATTTAATCAATGTAGATAAGGCATTAGGACAACATGAAACAAGGAAGTTTTTTTTTTCTTTTTTTTCTTTTTTTATCCTTCGAGCCTGGTGGCAGACATGTCACCGCCCCGTTATAAAGGGGACGCTCATAGCATCCATCCATCCATCCATCCATCGTTGGAGGCCTATATGTCTGTTGAGCGTCTCGTAAGCTTGGCGCAAAAACCTCTCGCCAGGAAACTGCTGCGCCGGTGATTCCAATAACACAGTGATCCTTTTTTCACGCACGTGCAATAAAGCAAATATGACTGCCCTGATGTTCACAATGCTTTTGTCTTTTGTTTCTAAGGTGTGAGCAACGGTCATTCCGGAAATACAACCGCACCTGTCAATGAGCGACTCTCCTGTTGCAAAAATAACTGTAGCACAAACAAATTATCGAGGGTGAACAGCGCAACGGCGACAAAAGAGAGAAAACATAAGGCGAAAAATCGCAACTTGCACGAGCAACCACTTTAGATAAAACTGGTCACGAAACTCCGGCCGCAGCTTCATACAGGGACAGAGGCGGCCGCTAGGGTTGCCGCGGTCAACGCGGGGGCATTCGTCCGCGCTCGGCTGAATGCTGTGCCGGTTCGAGGCAATCGTTTAACTTGCACCAAACCGCAACATTTCAACTACCGCTCATACTTTACCTGACATACGATGTGTTAGTCGCATAGGCGTGTAAAAAACTTACTTTCGTGCTTTTTTTAAATATCAAGGCTGCGATGGATACAGTCGTGCCGACGCAGCAATATTAGCTGCATATGTTGTTCCAGCGAGGTTCGTTACCTCAGGAAATGGAGCACGAGAGTATTTATTCAGGCACGGGATATTTACCTAGACTTGGGACACTGCACAAGCCTTACAAACCCACCAACTCGCAAACTGAACTCTCGTAGCGGGAGTTGAGCCAGCGCCGATCGCGCTATTTACAATCAGGCCGTCTGCGCCGCGGCAGTTTAACACAGCTGCATTACAAAAAAAAAGCTCTACATTCCTGTGTTTACAGTTTACAAAAGCTAACTTCACTCCGCTGCAGCCTACCTCACAGGGCTTCGGCAACACTTGAAATCTGGAGTGACGAAGCTTTCGCAAGGTATATAACGTCCGTGTGCCGCGTGAACACCAGCTGATCTCTCGGACCCAACCTAGCCTTCCGAGTTTATAACCACGTTTTGTCCATTTTCTACGAGTAACTTTGACCATTTCATGATACTTGGACATTGCACGAACGAAAGTGTGTCGCACTTTACATTGTGCAGCGTCACAAAGGCACTCGGGCATCCAATCTTCGCGCTCGTGGCACCTTCACAAATCACAACGTGATGGACTACGTCTGCACCGCGTGATGCAATCATTTTCTTAATGAAGACTGCACAGGGGAGACTTGATTAACTGAAACGAAACAGCGTTTCGCTAATCTTGAGAAAATAAGCACATGTGTTCACAAGCAGAACTCTGTTGCGCTTTCTAATTATTCAGAACGCGGAAAACGTAACACGGGGCAAAATAACCAAAAACGTGTCAAGCTGAGGAAACACTAACAACCTTTGCGTCCATACTTCACTATAATTGCTTATTTCAATGCACATGTTTGAAGCCACCAATTCACAGTAAACAAACCAAGAATGCTACGATTGAAAGAGGAAGATAGAAAAAATCTTATTGGAAAAATGCCGCAGAAAACAGAAAGCTACGAGCGACAGTTTCCAAGCGTAGGGAAACTCTATGCACGGCCAATACATGGAGGGAGCAAGCCAATGTACTGGAGAGCGAAAGCAAGGGACACTGAAGAGCGAAACGATTTTTCTCGCATGAGTAAAGTAGTCTTCCACGATACCAAAAACGCCACGCTTTCTGCGCGAAGACGCTCAATGAGCGAGAAAACGCGCAAAAAGAAAATACAGGTGGCGACGCCACCTTGGAATTCCCGCACCATTTGCCGTGACGTCATATATTTTGGACGGCGCCTGCTTGGGCCTACGTAGCTCCTAATCGGTTAAATCGAAGTACACTGTCCTCTGAGGGGGCCAGAGACTTGACATAACGAGTTTGTGGAAATTTCGTCGAGCCAGTGGCGCCAAAATACGTTAAATGCTCTTTGAAGTCTTTTACGTCACGAATTACAAAGTTCGGCGCGAAATTTAAAAATGAAACTTTGAACTTGGTTTTCTCCTCTAATAATAAACCTATGGTGGTGAAATAAACTACACACAAGAGTTCTCAGATCTCAAGCAATTCATTCTTTCTCTTTAGTGTCCCTTTAGGTACAATATAAAAATTAAAAAAAAAAGCTTAGTTGACATTCAGTGAATAAGAATAGAAAAAAAAACGCTTTTTTTTTAACAACGGCAAACAAGGAAACAATGCAAAGCATTTAATAATCTGGAAAGAACGTAAAAAACTATTCTAAAAAGACAGGGCGTGCAAACACGGACACAAGAGAGAAGTCACGACTCACGACACCACAAACGGCGTATGTGTTGTCGTGACTTCTTTCTTGTGTCCGTGTTTGCACCCGTGTCTTTTTAGAACGGATACTTACCAACTAGCTCAGCTCTCTGTTATTCTAAAAAACTAGCAAGCTGCGAAAGAAACAGCGCCGGCCCGCAACTTTGCCTTCTCGCGTTGCAAAGACACATTTTTTTTTTTTCATTCACTATGAAGTCGTCCGTTCGAATAACGTCGGTGGCGTCAAAATGTTTCTCGCACACACTAACGTGTTCAGAATCGAAGGTGAATCCGCCAGCTTCCTGTAGCGGTATTGCACGTTTCTGGATGGATGGATGGATGCTATGAGCGTCCCCTTATAACGGGGCGGTGACATGTCTGCCACCACGCTCGAAGGAGAAAAAAGAAAAAGAAAAAAAACTTCCTTGTTTCATGTTGTCCTAATGCCTTATCTACATTGATTAAATCTATGTTATTATACCAAAAATATAAATTCACGGTCCATCTCTCTGCCTCTTAAAGGGACCCTGAAACGGTTTTGACGATTATGTACGAACACATTGAGCCGGTAGAACAAGTCCTAAGGATCATTTACAGACCAATTTAAGCTCTGTGCGAAAACTGTGTAATTTATTACAAGGCTTTAAAGCTGCGAATCGCCACCGATCACAGCGGCTCAGCCAAACGCGTTTTCAAACCGCCCACTTCCAGTGCGCGTCGTATTGGAAGCGCGACGTCACGCAGGCGGCTGATCTGATTGGATATGTCCAGTACGCGTCACTGAACCTCCTGTGGGCAGCGAGCGTCGTCTGCCTGTGTTACAACGTACTCCGTGTTGACGTGAGCTGAGCGAGAGTGTTTATCTTGAGGTTTCTTTTCTTGGACATAATTAATTGCCCCAGCCTTGTTGTGCACCACGTATCTAGCAATTTCTAGCAATTGGTGACTTGTAAAGCTGCGACATCGTGCAATGTTCGTGAGGCATCTGGCGAGCGGAATCCCTTCAGCTCGTCGCTGCAATGAGCGTCGCGCTCTCGCGATCTGTTCAACGCCACGATCCACGCTTTTGTGGCTGTAACTTCACCCCTGAAGACACAACCACATTGCCCGAGCTTACGCTTATCGATGACCGTTCTCGAATTATTTTTGTTTGTCCGCATGCTGTTGCAGATTGTCGCCGTACAGGAGCATAAAATAAGATCTGCTGGTAGTGTGGCGGCACATGTCGGAGCAGATATCAACCTATCAACCACTCCGCGAGCTTCGTCTTTGTTGGGCCTCCGAGATTACGCGCAACCCGTCGCGAAGCTCAAACCGTCGAGTGTGCTCATGAGAGCGCTGCGATCGCCGGCGATGTCAGGGTGTCTGTGAGTTGAGGGTGCAAGGCAGTGGTGAGGAGGAGGGTATAGATATAAATTCCGTAGCGGCCTTGGTACACAGTGCGGCGCTTAATTTCTGGTGCGAATGATTTCGGGATACTCCTGCCTAAACGCTGACAAAACTTGAAAAAACCGTTTCAGGGTCCCTTTAAGGCAGAATGACCTTTTTTCCCCCAATTATTTATTTTTGTACTTTATCTCTACTTTTCTGCCAGCAATTCTCGAACCGTCTCTTATTATTTTATTCATCCCTGTCATCGCCGTCCCTCGGCAAACTAAACAACGACACCTTTCCGCTCGTACCTCTGCAGCTGGAGCGACAACTCGGTACACAGCAAGTCTTTGGCATCGCCACTCACGTACAACATCCGTGTTCTCGCGCACATTTCTTACACCCGTCAGTCACACAAATTAAGAAACAACGAGCAAAACTGAATGCCGGTGTCGCCGGATTCCTCGGGACCCCAGCTCTCCCTACGCCGCGAAGCTCTCCTCAAAGCCCCCCGCACGCTCCGAGCGCCGCCGCGCGACAGCTGCGGCGACATAGCAAGCTCTCCCCACAGCGTTACGGAGAAGTTTCGCGACCAGAAAAGCATTGAAGGACTCTGATAAAACTAACACTTGCTATATTCAGGTTGAAGCATCGCCGCCGCATATTCGGTAGGACGGTTACTAATATAGTTAACGCTATAGCAAGTTTATTGTAACCCTTGAAAAACTAACAAGCGCCTAAGCTGCGCTGTCAAGCCGCGATCCGCCGCAATAATTCCGGCGCTCTCGCTTTCGGTCTCCCCAGAGCCGTGTATTCCTTCAAAGGGAATATACGGCTCTGGGTCTCCCCAGAGGCTAACCTGCTGGTGGCGCCGCGGCGGCAGCCAGGAGCACTAGGCGCGCCACGCAGTATCCACTCCACGCGGCAGGCCGCACCGTGTTTTTCATCGAGCGGCCGTGGTTCACACTCTATGCGTTCTTTTCGGGCGTCCTTCTTTGTGCTTCGGCGGCGCCCTGTAAGTATCCAGCTGCTTCTCGTTCTTCGTGTGACATTCCAATTTCTTGCTATCGCATTCATAGCTTCGCCCTTGCGGCGAAACCGTGACCTTTTTTTAAGTTGTCATAGTTCTTTTTTTAGGGGCGAAGCTCCTCTTAGTCTAACCTTGTCACGTCTCCGTTGTCCGGCGTAACCACCTTTGCAAACTACCCACTACTTCGTCTTTGCAAACATACCACTACGACCCATCACCGATCCTTTGCAAACTGCCAACTACTTCGTCTTTGCAAACATCCCACTACGATCCATCACCGATCCATCACTTCACCGACCATAAAGCCGTTATAATGAAGGGGGAACGGAAGCCACGTCTAGCTACCACTTATGATTACTGGGCTATCGCTTTGATTACTGCTGGGCGAAACCACTGAAGATTTCACGGTGTAACCATGATTGCTTCAGGAGCTTCGCCCAAGCTCTTCATCATTCACCCGTGGATATGCTGTGAATTTATTTTTCTTTCATAGTACCATACCATTTGAACATTCTTGTAGCACTTTAGGTGTGAAAATGCATCTTTTGGCAAATGTACTTTGCATAAGGGGTGCAATTTAGATTTGATGAAGTTTCAATATAACAATGTAAATTGCCTATTTTACCGACTTCACTGTCGGGATTGCAAATTGTGGGGATGCCATGAATCCCTGTAAAGTCGTTTTCACCTCATGGCACCTGCGCGTCACAGTTACTTAGTTGCCGCCGAGTGCGTGGTGGGAGCGAGGTTGCTTCTCTTTAGGGGCTTGGCGTGGCCGTGGACGGTCGGCTCTCAAGGGAGGTCCGTGGAAACGACACTGTGGTTCGGTTCCGCGGACTCCCGTGGTGAAACATCGACAACGACGCACTGGCGGTACACTGTGTGCGTTATGTTGTATTTGTGTTTTATATTGGCATTCTATTGGATTAACTGTCAGGTTACCTCAGTTATTTGTTAGATTCAGCTGTCGAGCTCGCCGTTGTAAAAGTTAATAAATGACCATGTGTTCGTTGTACAGCGGCGTGTACTGTGTCCGCTTGTTCTGTGAGCGGCTCTATCAGACCCCCACAAAATGCACAGCCATATTCAATGAATGTAGAAACAGGAACGAAGAAACGAGTCTAATGGTCGAGGCTTGGCATATAAATAGTAGTGGAAGTGCACGAATAATAAGCCAGCCTTCAATTACTAACTTACATATAAAGAAGAAATGAAACTCCCACACAGCTTTCCGCCACGTACACTCACATGTGGGTATGGTTGACTGGTGGCACTCCATATCTGAGCATGCGTAAATAAGTTTTGTGTCTACTCTCCTTTCCGCCACATTGCGCCCTTTCAGTTGATAGTTGGCATTTTTGTCAACACAGGGTAACTGAAAAGCGCAAACGACGAAGACGAAAGAACTACATACAACAGGATTGGCGCTCAACTTTCAACTGGCATTTATTTCAAGCGAACAATCACTGTGCCCCAGGCATCAGGCACATATCATTTTTGCTCGTTTGAAATGAATGCCTGTTGAAAGTTGAGCACCAGTTCTGTTGTGTTTCTTTCATCCTCGTCGTGGCTTTTCAAGTGCCCTCTAAAGATGGACCAACTTATCCATAGAAAGATATTGTGTTTTTGTCGTGTTGTTCGAGTGTCTGTGTCTGCCCACCCACCCTCCTTCATGATGGAAGACACAGCCGAGGATGCCAGATGAAATTAAGAAACTTGCAGGCATAAAATGGAATCAGTTCGCATAAAATGGAGATCGCTGGGACACATAGTAGGCTGATGATGATGAGGACTTTTCAACAACTGCTATATAGCATCTTGCACCACTACAAGGGGGTAGTGCAGGCACCATAATATTGGCTTGCTACATGGCTTTTGCGCAATCTTTTGGCAGGTTTTAAACATTTTCCAAACATAATCTGTTTCTTAGAAAACCTTGCAAAACATCTGTAATATTAACCCACATTCACATGAACATCATGAAATATTGTGGAGTTTGAAGGTATGCGCAAATGCTTTTGCAGTTCTCTGTCATCAAAATGCAGTTACCATGACTGGTCTATTGTGCTTCGAAACCAGAACTAGTGAAGCATTGCGGTGGCCATCTTGGGGGTTCTATTCCCTCCATGCGCACACCACAATCTGGAAAACAGTCAGTACTACAAAGGCGTTGGTCCCGGGTTCGATCCCCGGACCAGGACGAATTTTTCGGCAACTAAGAGGCTTTATTTCTGAGAAATCCGTATGGATTTCCTTGTGGCTTCGTGCTACAAACGGGTGGTTGTCTATTTTCCCTTTTTCAGTACTACAACCATGAAGGCCTTAGTGCATCTTAAATAAATTTAAAGAACGTGAAAATGCATTTGCACAAAAAAGGAAAGCATTTCCTGCAAAAAGTAACAATGTCAAACTCTCACCTTCTGAAAGAAGCTTCTGTCAATGTCCTTACTTGTTGTCTTGAGGTCCTGCATATAAAACCAGAGAGCAGAAAGGGTTGTCATGCCTCTGTGAGTTTCATCCATAGTCAAACGCACTAATTACCGTGAAACTCCGAGCAACTGCCCCTCCCCCCACCTGCCGCTACACCACTGTGTCCAGGCAACAGTGGCCTGCTTGAATCCAATTCTACTTAGCATCCATATCTGTAAGTTCCTGCACCTGAAACTTACATACAGTCAAATTTTCATTTTTCTCCCCGCATAATGATTGCAGCCCAAACTTGACGCACGTCTTTTAAATTATGGAGCATGTAGTTAGCATAAGTAAGGCATCTGACATCCGTGTCTGTTGCCCAGAGTTGTGGCGTTGGCATGGACCCGCCATTGGGGGTGCTTCCGTGCCGTGCTTGCCCAAGTCTGTTTCGTGTCGCCTTTGTGTTTCTTGCGTTTGTGGGTCGTCGTTGTAATGCGCCGTGCCACGAACGAGAACCAGGAGACTCCCGAGAAAGTCCGTGTGCACTTTGTTTTTTGTTTTTCTGGTGGGAAAACATTGCCGTCACCATCTTGAATTTTGAACGGAGGGGAGAGGAGGCTTGCTCCGAGTTTTACGATACGCAGTTTCTCATCCTGACAATTGTGGTAAAGGAGTGAGTCACACGGAGGTAGCAGAAGTGGAGCCCTTTAGGTTTCCACCTCTAATGCAGCCACTCTACACGGACGTACTAAACTAACCAAATGACGTGGCTAGCGTGCAAAAAGAGCAGGGGTATTCAAACTCATGACCTCTCTTGATTGAATTGAAAGTGAGGCAGAGATGGCTGGGTGACCACGCATCAGCGGCCTCACAACTCGTGTTTGAGGCCTCGACAATTTGCCTCTCTTGCAGTCTCTAAATGACAGCCGCCAGTCACCAAACAATAGGAAAGAGGCACGCGCCTTCTAGACCGCAGAAATAAAACTGCCAAGCATCAATATTTGGCTAGATCTATTTGATGCACGCCTTTACAAGCACCCTATGCTTTTATACACAGCACGTAAATCCATGCTAAATTGGTCATTTTTGTGATCACTGTGGACTCCCCGCATGACAGAAACCAGAAAAAATGCACACAAGTGAAACTCATCGATGACCCAGTGTGTTATGCATACCTGGAAGCACGAGGGTGCGCAAATAAGTAGGCACAATAAAAAGGGCGGGTACGTGGGACAAGTGCAAAATGACACTGTTTATTGGTCGGCAAAACCAGCGAATAAGTAGGCAAAACATGGCACCAAGAGCACACGCACGAAAACAAGAATGAAATTGGCAATTAAACATGCGTATCAAAAAACAGTCCGTCCACTATACAGGCTGATAGAAAGGTCACTAATGCAATCACGTCACAATACCCAGCCTTGCTGGGACGAACTTAACATTACGAGTTCAAGCTAGTTGGTACTCCATAATCCATCAGCATTAAAAGAGAAAAGTTTTCCGTGAAGGACAATATACGCCTAGTGCGCGCCGACGGAAGGGCCATAGGCGGCGAACTCAATCATTGCTCTCGGGAAAGCAAGCAGACGGCCGCCGTGGTTTCCTACGTCGTTGTACGTGTTTCCGCGTTGTTCACGTTTCCGTAGTGAAATAAGCAACGTTCGTCGTATGTGTGGTGGCCGAAACTTCAAGGGATGTCGAATAACAATTGCTGTGGAGTGGAGTGCTCAAACACCTACAAAAACGCGCCCGGAACACGGTTTTACTCACTTACCGCAAGGCCTCCTGAGCAAGAGCGACGGAAGCACGGGATCGCCGCTGTTCGTTGGCAAAGACGAGCCGCTTCGTCATTGTGCGGGTTAACACGTCGCTTCTTGTCCTAATGCTTTCGTTCTGCCATATCGGTGCTCGCTGGATGCACTCGATCATGTTGACACTGGTAGACGACCAACGTTATCAGCCAGAGTATGCGTTGGTTCGGTTCGACCGCCGTGCAGGGCACTTCGCTCAAACGTTCTATATTTCAGAAGTGTTGTAGTTCGGGCGAGTTGGTCATCCATGAACTTAGCTTTTACTAGCGCGGTACATGTACCGCGCTATTACAAGCTAAGTTCTATATTAATTATTTACAGAAACAGAAATGCAGCAATGGTTGACTTCAGAAAGACCGAGAAGTGATTGAGACGTCACCTTTGTAAACAAAACAAAGCGGATGTTCACCACGAGCTGCACCTCATAGCAGGATCTTGTTACGCTGGTATGCGCGACGCACCTTTGATATTCACCGGCATGACGATTCACTCCACGCGGACGTTCATTCTCCTCCGCAGTCGGTCATCACATGTCTTCTCGGCGACCCTCTTCAAAACTTGTCAGTGTCATCTTTTGATACTTAACTCACAGCACTAGATCATCAAACAACACGTCTTCTGCGGTCGAGCGAACGATGCTATCACTAGAACGACGTAACTTCTTCGCCGACTAACTCCTTACTGACTGACTCTGCCCCCGCGCGCTTGCTGCGCTTGCATTGCTTGTATCGGCTTGCGCCTGGGTTCGGGAAAGTGCGTAGATTCGTCTGTGCGTAGCACAGCGAAAGCTAGGGAAAGGGCGAGATCCTCTCGCCGATTCGTCTGCGGAATCAGACGGCGCCGCTGGCTCGGCTTTGCTTTCTCGAATATCCCGATCTTTCGCGTTCGTTGGCTGTGTCGGTGGCATGGTCGGTGGCGTCTTCTGCGGAGAGGGTAAGAGGCGCGCTTCCGGCGCCTTTTTATACTTGTTTTTTCGATGCGCGCGCTCTCTCGCGCACGGACCGTCGGCGCCAGGCTTTCATGCCATGGTGGCCGTGGTTCGAAATCGGCGACGTGCGCTTAGTTACGCGTTAGTTCGTGACAAACATCGTGCACAAGTCCACTTTCGTAGAGGTCCGCGCCTTTCCTGCAGCTGCCAGTGCAGAATTAGTTGTCTGGCACCCGCACGAAGGGGAAATAGCAGCCGCGAACTTCATTCATCTCCTCACGGCAAAGCTGTGCAAAGCGCTGTCGTCTGCTCGGCTTCCCGCACGTACTGTCGGCGGCGCCCGCTAGGTGGCTATCAGTGGCGCCTCTATAGGCGGCGCACAAGGCGTATAGGGAACACCTGCCCGTGTCGGCAGGGTGGTCAGGTCTCCCTACTTTGTGCCAATTTGGCTACTTTTTTAGGCTGGTGGCGCAAATAGTGTCTCGGCTACTTTTTGTTCTATCGATTTAGGCCAGATTATCGATATCTGGTAACAACCCAGGTGCTGGCATTTGAGTATGCGGTGTGGAAACATGGCGGCAAAGGCACAACTTTGCTGAGATCACGCGCATGTGATGGCTGTTGTGGTTGTTTGAGGCAAGTGCGGTTTTTAAAATAATATGTGAGTTGCTTCTCTTGCGTGATGTGCCTTCCTTCCTTCATGTATGCGTCTTTCTTTTTTCGGTGGTTTTCTGAAGTACCATTGATGAGGTCATGAAAGACAAAAGAAGGCACCTTTCCTGAAAATCTTAGGAGGTTAGTGTTCAATTCTTGTAAATCCTGTAAGTAACCCCGCAAACCTTTCAATTGAACACATGCTTTATTTGCATTATTTCGCATACACTATTATACTCTTTAATTTCACCACTTCCATGTATCGAATTTCTTATGCTAGCGTTCAGCTAATTCCGACCCGCCACTGTCGTCTAGTGGTTATGGTGCTCGACTGCTGACCCAAAGCTCGCGAGATTGAATCCCTGCCGCCGCGGCTGCATTTTCGATGGAGGCGAACATGCTTGCGTCCCGTGTACTTAGATTTAGGTGCACGTTAAAGAACCCCAGATAGTCGAAATCTCTGGAGCCCTCCACTACGGCGTCCCTCACAATCATATTGTGGTTTTGGAATGTTAAACCCCAAAACCTAATTATTTCAGCTGATTCCCAAGCACCAAGTTTGAGAAGGCTGATGATAACACCAGCATTTATTGACAGCAGGGGGCGTATAATAATAATATCTGGGGTTTAACGTCCCAAAACTACGATATGATTATGAGGGACAGCACAGTGGAGGGCTCCGGAAATTTCGACCACCTGGGTTCTTTAATGTGCACCTAAATCTAAATAGACGCGTCTCCAACATTTTCGCCTCCATCGAAAATGCAGCCGCCGCGGCCGGGATTCGATCCCGCGACCTTCGCGTCAGCAGTCGAGCGCCATAACCACTGCACCACCGTGGCGGGGCGACAGCAGGGGCGTGGCCAGAAGATTAACTAGGGGGGGCATGGATGGGGGGCAACTTCCTGGGCATGGTCATGCCCGTGTACATATGTATACGTGTGCATCTATAGATAAAAAATGCGAACATAAGGGGGTTCGCGTGGTTGCAACACCGAAAACACCCTCTCTACCCCACTGATCTACAGGCCCCCTTTGATATGCTTGATCAGGCGCCTACAAAAGGCCTGTAGCACAGACTCGGGGAAGCCGGCTTGTTTCAGCCGCAGCCACAGGCCTCCCACGTGAGCAAGAGTTGGAACTATCCAGATGGGCGGTAATTCCTTACGTGCATGCTCTTTCGCACCGTATGAAAAAGACCGCCCATAGGTATGGACTGAATGTGGTCTTCTCAGTCAAGAATGAGAAGTCAAGAATGAGAAGGACGGAATGGGCTTCAACACGACGAATGCAGCTTCCAAACATTTGCTTTTGGCTGCGCGAATCTCAGAGGCCGGGCATCAACTCTGATTCTGTGATCGCATTAGCCCTCCAATTTAAGTTTAATGTGGCCGCCTGTCTAACGACGCACCGTGTCTTGTGTTCTTCATAAGTCTCCATCATGAATGTACACAAACACGCCCAACTGGAAGTTATTCTAAACCATCTAACGAACCTGCGAAGGTCAATACAGATTCCACGCATCGTCCTCAAGCATCAGGGACATGCTCATACGCAAGGAAAAACTTGTGAAGTGTGTTTAAGAGCCCTGTTACTAAACACTTGGTCCAGTTTCTTCTTACGCTGGGAGTGCGGGTTCAGTGCGTTGACATAGTCAAGAGTGCGATGACGTCACGGCTCGGCTCGAGTAACTGAGTGCGCTTTGCCGAAACGGACACATCGAGAATAGCTCCCACGGTTGCAGCTCCTGAGGCAACGTCTGTCTACCACACCGTTAAGCATCTGCATTCATACCGATCAACTGAATCTGGAGCAAAGATGAACCTCAAGCAACTACCGCACTCCGAAATTGCCTTGGAAGAACGAAGTTCCAAGCTATTGCGACGAATGTCCCAGCTCCCGCACCATTTACTGGATGCATAAGCCCGCTTCAAGCGCCCATCGTTGCCCACAGGTCACTAGATGCAGGACCTTCCCTCTCCGTAGCAACAAATGCCGAGAACCATGGCAACATCAAGCTTTATCCTCTGGCTGTCGGTTCTTCACTCGTGAACGTGGGACTGAGAACAAGGAACTTGATTTTTAGATGCGAAGCATCTTATGGCGGAGTTCAATCCGGTGGTGGTGGTGTGCGGCGTGACCAACCTTACTGCGCATGCTCAAACCCTCTCCACACACCTACTCTCTACTCCCCCTCTGAAACGCGGGCTCGACATGTCGAAACGCTGGTTCGCATCGCCTCACAGTCGCCTTTAGAGGGAGATGGTGTGAATTTTTTTTTTTCTGAGACCGCAACAAGACAGCTGCAGCGATTTTTGGGCAGCTAAAGACAACGATACAAGAAGCTAGTCTCCATATCAAGAAGGTATCTGCCTACTGTGCAGATAACGCATGTGAATTAACTACGGGAAGCACTGTGTGCACACCATCATGAAGAAAGGCATCCAGAGACATTAAGGCGCACCTCCTGTACTGCACAAATGTGCTCCGGATGCGGTGGCGACAAACACAAGACAAGATTGTCACGAAGAGTGTTGTGACGAAAATTTACAACCACTTTTTGTTGCCTTCAAAGAGGCTTTGCGACCTCTGGTTGAAGCTTGCGTTCGTCTATACAAATACCTGACATTTTTTTGCGTACGTGCCAACACGCTGGTTATTACTTCTCCCAGCTTTGAAGAGGTTGAATATCTGCTGGCTGGCTGATACCAGCTACTCTCTCACACTGGGGGAGGATAACTGTCCTTGTATGCTCTGAATGCATTTCAGTGGCCAGGAACATGGCATGGAAGTGGAACCGGATTAACAACTTGTGCATCTTACCAAGTGCAAAGCAACAATCACCGAAGGAAGACACATGTAAACAGGACGGGCGCGAGGCTTATAAGTGAAAGGGGGGACGCGGAGATCAAATCCCGAAAATAGCCAAAAAAATCAATTTTTGGAAAACACTCGTTTTGGCATATGTGGTATGTTATTTACGCAGTACCTAAACGATTACGCCGAAAACGCACTCTAAGTGCCCGAAAAAAATATTTTTTTTAAGTGAGGTCGGTGAAACGGAAGCCCAAAATCGAGCTAAAACAGCGCAATTCACGGCGTCGTATCTCGTCTTTCCTGCCACCAAGCGCCGCCATCTTGGCGTCGTTTCAAAGCTCAATGTTCCGCCTTTCCGTTCCCGTCCTTCTCGCTTAGGATCACCGCAATAGAAAGCAACACAAAAATCCGAGGGCGCTCTCACGAACCTTGCAATGTACGCGGCGCTCCTATTGGCGGAGCGCGCAACACTGTTGTGAGGTGTAGACACCAAGATGGCGGCGCTCGGTAGCAGCAAAAGGAAAGAGGAATGCTGCAATAATGAAGCACAGAGTGTTGTGGGGATACAATAGGTACGAGGTGCTTCGAGGTCTGTGGAAAGGTGTAATGCTTCCGGGGATTACTTTTGGGAACTCAGCGGTGTGCATGAGGGCAGAGGTGCAATCGGGAATGGATGTAAATCAAAGGACTGTGGGACGCCTCGCGTTGGGGGCTCACGGGAAGACGACAAATGAGGCTGTAAAGGGCGATATGGAATGGGCAGGTTTTGAGGCGAGGGAGGCTCAGGGCAAAATAAGGTTCGAAGAAAGGCTAAGAAATATGAAGGAGAGTAGATGGGCAGAGAAGGTGTTCCGTTATTTGTATAGGAAAAGCGTGGACACACAGTGGAGAAAAAGAACTAGGAGGCTCACTAGTAAATATACGGCTGGTAGTGTAAGCGATGTGTCAACAAAGAGCGTAAAGCGAAAAGTCAGAGAGACGGAGAGGATTTACTGGACGGCAGCTATGGAGAAAAAACTGGCTTTTAGTAACTACCGAAAGGGCAAAAAATGAAATAAAGAGGGAGGCATTTTACGATAATTCAAGGGGAAGCGCTTTACTGTTCGAAGCGAGATCGGGTTGCCTTAGAACGCGTAGTTATAAAGCGAGATTCAGTAAAGAAGAAGAACAATGCACGTGCTGCGGGGAAGATAAGGAAACCGCGGAGCCTGTTCTGATTGAATGTGGAGACATCTACCCAGGTGTACGTTTGGGCACGAGCCTGCATGAAGCCTTGGGTTTTAGAGACGACAATGGAAACCTGAACACACCCACGATTGAAATAAGTAAGAGACGGTTAGAGTATTGGTGGCAGAAAATTAGAGAGAAAAGACAAAAATAAATATTAGAAAAAAAAAAAAGGACATTCTGCCATAAAGGGCAGAGAACGGAGCTGAAAACTTGTCTTTTTTTTTTACCTGTAGTAACATAGATTTAAATGAAGTAGAGACACTAGGCCAACGCTAAGAAAAAGAAGAGTAAAGGGATTTTTTTTGTCGAGCCTGGTGGCACACTTGTCACCGCCCCGTTATAAAGGGGACGCTCATAGCATCCACGCATCCAGAGGCGATTTTTTATTGGTTGTTGCCACGGCCGCTGCGTTTACGAGCGGAGTTCTCGCTGCTTGCTCACTCCGCGGCCGTAGGCACGTGAATCGCCGCTGTTCGAAAGGTGACGCGTGTACGGGAGGTAAAGTGCAAGCCTCTTCAGTTTTCTGGAAAATTTAACTTTGCGCAAAACACCCGACGACTAGAAACGAACACTTAAAGGGGGCCTGCAACACCTTTCTTAGTTATATTGGAATAGTCTCATTATTGACGTATGACTCTTCACGAGTCATATGCCGCAAAAATTTTTCGAATCCGTCAAGTCTAAGTGGTGTTACCAAATTATAGAGATCACGTTCCGCAGCTTTCTCCCTCAACTCAACGCCGCGAGCGCGCGGAAAGCAGCGCGGGGCGTGAAGGGAGGGAGGACAGAGGTGCGAGGAGGCGCCGGCAGCATTTTTTTCTTCATTTTTTCTCTCTGGCGTCTCGGCGCAACCACGTGGTCTGAGGCGCCACTTCCGGTCGGCTTGCGTGGTCCCCGTCGAGCGAACATCGCACCGTGTATCGCGCGTGCTTGAAAACTGCGAGGGTTTGGTAATGTTGGGTGTGCACCTCGAACTGCCGTAGTGTTTTCATCGCTCTGCCAACCATGGACGCAAACCTGCGTGCGCGTTTGGAACGAATGACAGCTGAGATGGGTTTCGACCCACACTCCGATACACCGCCTCGTCGCACTGCTCACGCTTGAATCGTATTCAACACGGCAAAGCTGCGTGCACCCTTCTCCCAGTGGCGGTACATCGATGCTGTTTGCTCTTCGAATGCGGGCGCACAGCGAGTGCGGGCTGACAACAAAGAACTAAAGACTACAAGAAAGGATCGTGGGGCATCGGGCCGGCGCGGACCCATCCCCCGGCAGTCTGCAGCTACCGTGAAAATGCTAGTCTGCTTGATTGCTGTGTCGCGGCGTCGCGGTTTCTCGGGAACCTGAGACTACGGGGAGGATACGCCGAGGTACGGCTCGATGACATACTGAACAGACAGCGAACGGGACTCTCGCAATACAGAGAACACAGGTATCCTAAGCTAGCCGGCGCCAGCATTGTTATCGGAGAAATGCTGCACCGCTGCCTCGGTCGGTCGTGAGAACGTGCCGACGATGCAGTTTCCAGCTGACGAGGCAACACTCGAACGGCTGCCACTCTCAACGGCAACTGGCGATGGTCAAAAGCACAGAAATATTCACGATTTCGGCACTGGGCATGGTGAAGAAAACGCAACCACGCAACTGGCACGGTGCGCTGCCGTTTTCGATGGGAGGCGGCCGGGTCTTCACGAAGTACTTGCAAAAGTGCGGAAGGAGATCTGGTTTGTCCTCCACCGGGAACGGCAGCGCCTGGGCGTTAAGAAGTTTCTCGAAACCTGGCACCGTCCAGCAGTCATCTTTAGTGAGTCAGGAGGGCAGATCACCATCACCTTTTAATGATGGCTCCCTTTAAGGTACACCGAACTGGCCTAGCGTGCCAGTCACTTGTGTTTGCGGAACCAACAGCCCGAGCCGGTCTGGGTGCATGCGACTTCGGTTGCTACACCGCGGTGATGACGGTCGAGGTCTCCGCTGTTGCTTACCCGTGCTTTGCATGCGCCCGGGTAATCCAGTCGCCTTGTTGGGCTCCACCCACGAGGTCCACGTCGGTCGTTTGCGTTCTGTGCTCGGTGACTCTGTTCGCCGCGACGAACGGCGGCCCCCTTGTCCGGGTAGGACACCGCTGGCCTTTGGCCACGCGGTACTCCCTGGGTACGTCCAGTTTGGGTGCGGTGACCAAGGTTGCCGCGCCAAACGATAGCCCCAATGCGGTTGCAGTTCAGTGCGCGACGATTGGACTCGTCGAGCCGAACTGTGGCCCCCCCCGTCCGGGTAGGACCCCGCCGGCTCCCAGCCGTGCGGTATTTCTCGGGTACGTCTGTTTTGTGTGTGGCGACTGAAGTTGCCGCACCAAACTGTAGCCCCATGGCCGAGTCTCTCTGGCGTGGGGCCGTGAGACTGGCTACGTCTGTTTGGCGCTTCGCGCCGAGCGGTAGCCCCCTTGTCCGGGCAGGGACCGTCTTTCCGAAACAAACCTTCCCCTCCACAACCCGAGGGGGAGGAAGTGCCGGGATAGACGTACGGATGATGATGGGTTGATGAGTATCGTAGAACTCCGGGACAAAGCGCCTCCGGGCGCCGCGTCTCCTTCCCATCTGACAACGGCACGAGCATACGAGCTGTCGGTGAGACCGGAAGTGCTAATATTAATGTTTGTTCGGTGTTTTAACGGCATAACACAATAAAAACATACATATTACCTACTTATTGAACTCAAAATTAACAACGAAGGTAATAATGAGGGTGTTATCGTGATTATAACGTCAGCCAATGATGGAACTGCCGACAATCGCGTCATATATTGCGGACTAATACATCATTTGTCGAGAGAAGAGGGAGCGATTTTCAGCTGACTTCGAGAATTTATTGTAAATTCCAGGCCGCTCGCTTCTCTATAATATTTGGCTCGAGTGTTCTCGGGAGCCTCGACTACCGATTGGCAGCGCTTTTTGACCCTGCTCAAAAAGTGTTGCAGGGCCCCTTTAAAGAGACAAGCGCAAACTAACTGAAGTTTATTTCAGGAAACACTGATACTTATAGTTATACATGTAAAAAACACACGTCAGATCATCACATGCTCAGGCTATATCGCGACAAGAAAGTAACCTTTTTTGCTTGGAGTGGTACCGACGCGCGACTGATGCAAGTGTCTCCGGCACGCGCAATGTACAACGCTTCGAGGATCTCCCTCTCTAATCTATCTCCGGATTGTGCCAAGAAGTTTGTCTGATTAAGAACTGGTCGGCAGTTGCAGCGCTCCGACATATGCCCTCCCGCGTTGTTATTTACAGTCCAGTTGTGCTCAGGTGCCCTCTCATTGTAGCAGAAGTGTCTAACCAAGAAGTGTAATAACCAAGAAGTGTCTGCCATACAGGTACGGTCGGAATTTCGCGATGGCCCAGACGAGAGCTAAGCACTCGCGTTCTGTAATCGAGTAATTTTGTTCCGATGGCGACAAGAGGCGGCTTGCGTACGCGACGACGCGGTGTATACCCTGTTGCCGTTGTGCAAGCACTGCGCCTATGCCGTGGCCACTGGCATCGGTACGGAACTCCGTAGTGGCAGACGAGTCGAAGTGTGCCAGAACTGGCGGCTGGTGAGGATGGCAACGAGTGATGAGAAGGCGTTTGCTTGTTGTTGGCCCCATGTGAATGCGACGTCCCTTTTCAGCAGGCAGGCCAGGGGACAGGCTACTTCGGCGAAGTTCTGGACAAAACGACGGAAGTAGGAGCACAGTCCAAGAAAACTGCGGACGTCCTTAGCAGAGCCGGGTGTGGGGAAATATCGAACTGCACGGACTTTTCCAGGGTCTGGTTGTACGCCGGCAGCGTCTACGAGATGGCCAAGTACACAGATATGGCGTTGTCCAAAGCGACATTTCGACGAGTTAAGTTGGAGGTGAGCGCGTCGGAAAACATCAAGCACGGTGTACAGGCGAGTGAAATGGTTTTCAAAAGTAGTGGAAAAAACGATACCATCGTCTAGATAGCAAAGACAGATGGACCACTTCATGCCTCGAAGGAGAAAGTCCATCATGCGCTCGAAAGTCGCGGGAGCATTACATAAGCCAAAAGGCATCACCTTAAACTGATAAAGTCCATCAGGGGTCACGAATGCAGTCTTCTCTATGTCTTGGTCGTCCACAGCGATCTGCCAGTACCCTGAGCGCAGCTCTATTGAAGAGAAATACCTGGCGCCGTGCAAGCAGTCGAGCGCGTCGTCTGTACGCGGGAGGGGATACACATCTTTCTTGATAATGTGATTGAAATGGCGGTAGTCGACGCACAATCGCCAGCTATTGTCTTTTTAACAAGCACAACGGGAGAGGACCAGGGACTGGAAAAGGGTTCGATTATGCCCTTATGGAGCATTTTATCCACCTCCCGTTGTATAATAGCACGCTCTGGAGCTGACACACGGTAGGGCCGTCTGTGAATGGGTCGGGCATCACCGGTATCGATGCGATGGGTTACCACGGATGTCTGTCCTAAATTACGGTCGCCGAAGTCAAAGATGTCCTCGTAGGAAACGAGGAGGCGGCGGAGAGCAGAGACTTGTTCAGAAGTGAGCTCGTCGGATATCATTGGCGTGAAGTGGTCGCACAAGAATGGTGAGTCTAGGGTCAAATCGAGTGGCGATTCTAGGGTCAAGGCGGAAACTCTATGGTCGGCCAGTGGTGTCAGATGTGCTAGTGACATCCCGCGAGGAAGAATTTGCAATAGAGCGAATTTGGGCATGTTGGTGTAGCACAGTGAAACACACAGCGCGAAACAACGACGGGGACACGGGTGTGTGTTTCCTTTCTGTGTCTCCGTCGTTGTTTCGCGCTGTGTATTTCACGAAGAATTTGCGCCGAGAAGCCAAAATTGAGGTTGGGAAACGAAGTTCGATTGTCTGTAACTGTCACCACCGTGTTGGGAAGCGCGACATTGCGCATCATGGCGACGTCAGGAATCGGGCCAGCAACACAATCGCCATCAGGTACTGGTGGGAATGGCGAGAGCTGGACTTGAAAGGCGGCTTGCGGCGGAAGTCGAAGAAACTCGAGGAAGCGGAGACGGGATGGGCCGGCAGGGGTGGGAACGAAGGGAGTTCCAACCGGAGAAGTACTGCTGAGCAGTCCATAAGGGCAGCGTGCGTGGACAAAGTCGATGCCAAGGATGAGATCATGAGGGCAATTTTCGAGTACAGAAAACAGAACTGAAGTGTGATGATCAGAAACGGTGATGCGTGCAGTGCACATTCCAAGCACAGCAGGAGTACTCCCATCGGCTATACGGACGGTAGATGTAATCGCGGGCGTTAGAACTTTTTGGAGGCGGCGGCGCAGGTCTGAGCTCATGACAGATATTTGTGTACCAGTATCAATGAGAGCAGTGACAGGTATACCATCAACGAGAATGTCAAGAAGGTCGCATCGCTTGTCAGGAGTAAAGAGAGGATTTGCAGTCCAAGTCGTGTATGCAGCGTCACCTCCGGGGGCTGCACCGGCTAGTTTCCCGAGTGGCGGTCAAAAGAAGACCGAGAACGGCGAGGTTGGGGCGAGCGGGACTGACGGCGCTGGGGCGATGGCGAGCGGCTGGTCCGATGTTCCGAAAAACGCTCGGCACTTGTCTCAGCGCGGAAGGACGGAGCATATGGCGCACGTTCGGAGCGGGAACCCCAATTGTTGAAGCTTGGGCGAGGTGATGAGGTCCAACGGCTGCGGCAATGGCGGGCTATTTGTCCTATCCGATGGCATGTGAAACATATAGGCCGATCATCAGGTGTACGCCATTCGGCCGGGTTTCGTCGGGGCGAGAAGGTGGCGTTCGGAGTAGCAGGCGCAACGACTGGAGGAGCAGTCCATAAGTAGAACTAGCATTTTGGAAAGTTGGTGAAATGCCCATATTCGCAATCTCTTGGCGGACCACGGCCTGGATTAATGAAACAGGAGCGAAGTTGTTTCCTGAAGTGCTGTCGCCAGGCATAACGGGTGCCATAGCCTCGAGTTCCCGAGGGACAATCCTGGTGACGTTTTCCGGAGCTGGTGGCTGACGTAGCGTGGGTAGATCTTCGCAGGAGGACGTAGCTACCGTGATGGGAAGGCGGTCAAATCGGTGAATGATGCGCCTACTTTTCGCCTGTTCAAAGGGACGAAATTCTGCTATGCCCGACTCCACCGTCGAGCAATCCTTGCACAACAGGAAATTGAAAGCATCATCGGCAATTCCTTTCAGTATGTACCCGAATTTGTCCTCTTCAGCCATGTCCTTGTCTACCTTGCGGCAGAAAGCCAACACGTCCTGTATATAAGCGATATATGGCTCTGTGGCCGTCTGGGCACGAGTTGCGAGCTCTTTCTTTGCGGCCACTTGTCGTCCAATAGGTTTCCCGAATAAATCGCGCAATTTCTCCGTGCAGACATCCCAACTTGTGAAATCTGCTTCATGCGTTTCGTACCAGAGTTTTGCAGTGCCACGCAAGTAGAAGAAGATGTTTGCCAGCATCAGCGTTGGGTCCCAGTGGTTGGTGCTGCTGACGCGCTCATATAGAGCTAGCCAGTCGTCGACGTCCACGCCGCTTGTGCCGTTGAATGTGCCAGGATCACGGGGCTGCACCACAACGATCGGCTGTGGGCCTGACGGATCTTGTTCACACTGGGTCGCTTGGTCCGTCATCGTGGCAGCTGCAACACGCCGTCCGCTGCGAAGATCAGTTCCTGGTGCTCTATAGCGAGTCGTACCCAGCACCTCCACCAAAGATGTTACGGGAAGAAACTATATACACAGGGTATATTTAACAGCAAAAGCGTACAACGCTGTCGCAGTCCAAGCGCGCTCTGTCCAGCACTTCGTCGTCGTCATTCGCCGCCCTTCTCCGGCCGTGACATTATTATTCTATTCTGTGTCCTACACATATCTAGCTTTAATTTTGTTGAACGACGGACGTACGTATACATAAAGCAATCATCTGCCGAGTGCGTGCGCGCGCGCTTTCATGAAGTGTGTGATCGAGTGTCGTGAATGCAGTTCGTATAACTGCATCGAAAGAACTTATCATTCGCAACACAATATGACATTAGTATTAGTCTGATAATAACGTCAACCTACTCAAGCAGCCAGTCCAGTCCTTCCATATGGGCTCGTACCGCTGAAAACCGCACGTCACCGGCAACAGTGAGCCAATGTAACGCTCAATCTCGACGTTTTTAGCTTTTGATTCATGTAGTCGAAGGTGCAAATATGGCCCCGCTTGAGTCAGGTATGATCGAAACTGCATTTGAACGGTTATTTGATACTTCGTAATTGAATATCCACGTTCATCACAGCGATCGTGGCGCATGGAGTACAGCTCTAAGCCTAACGGTCGGTTCGGCTAGGATGAACTACGCGGAACGTAAACAAAAAGGACAGAAAATATGTTCAAACGGCTGACGAAAACTAAAGTGTTCAGTGTGCAGGTCAGATGCACACTGTTTTTTACATAGGTATGACTAACTGTATAGCGCGTCAGTAATATTGCCGCAACACATCTGCGGTTACGCTAATATTTTTTGCGGCAAAACGTGCCAGATGGACGTTCTGATCCTAGGCAGCACATGACAAACAAATTAACTCCTTCTCTTAGGTTCTCGAGAGCACGAAGAGACTGAAATCTGCGTTTCTAAATGAGAAAAATGAAAATACTGGCTCCCAGAAGTAGTTATAACATGACGAAAAAAAAAAGAACACCTCTCGTCTTTCTGAGGTGGTGCAGCGGTAGCGTGTCAGATTCAGGATGCACGGTGCGTCGAGGTTGTGGGTTCGACTCCCGCTCACTCGTTCTTGTTTTAGTTTTTTTTTTCCTTTGTCGCAGTGCCCGCGTTTCAGCCCTAAATATGATCTGGGTATGACCAGTTTTAAAAAAACAATTTAAAAGCCAGATTTCAGCCCATGACGGGTGGCCCAGTGTGCAGTGTGCCAGCGTCCAGTGTGCCTCGTGCAGTGTGCCAGCGTCCCAGTACCCAGCGCCACACTGGTCCAATAAACAGGTATGGCACTGGGTTTTCCAATAGGTGTGTACAGCTGGCGACAAAGTTGCAAAAACGTTCGTTTTTGCACATGTTTACCCGTAAGTAGAAATCGGTGAATATCGAAAAATCCCCGGAGTTCCCCTTTAGAGGGGCCATGACACGGTCACCCAACGATTCGCGGTTTTCAGCGAAAAACAGAAGTAGGGGGTCCATTATAGCTATAAGTATTTAAAAATTGGCCTGTAAAAGAATGTTTAGTGCAAAATGAGCCCTAGAAGTCGCCGGCTGTAAACCCCGCCCACAGCCGGCGACCGCCATTTAGCCATGGCGTGTGTGACGTCATCTGCTGCACGGAGCGGCGCTGTCGTTTTCTGCCAAAGTTTCAGCCGCTGAAAATCGTTCAGTTTCAGTGCCAAGCTGAAGAAAGATGAAATAGGTCGACTGAACGCGCAGATGACCACGGAACAAAACCATTCGCCGGAATGCAGATGCTCGCACAGCAAGCAGCTCGTCACGTCACGGCTCGCGAGTGCGTCAGTGTTGCCTGACTCTCAGGCCGCTCGCTTGTTTAAAAAATATTCTATTATAAATTAAGTGCTCGACCAAATGCGTTAAAATTTTGCCAGCTTGTTTGTGAACGCACAAGGATTACCCGACATAACACAGATTATGATCGAAAATTGGGTGTCATGGCCCCTTTAAGCCCCGTTTGTTCTTAAAGGGGCACTGATATTAAATTTCAAGCTCGAGATGTGTCCTTCATTCGATTGTTCGGTATGCATAAGTATTTTTGACCAAGTTTGAATGGCATCCGTCACCTGGAAGTTATTTTATTTCGAGGGCAAAGAGCGTACGAAAGCTCAAGGGGGCTTTCATCATCCTGCGACATCGACACTACTGTGACGTGTTCGGTGTGGTGCATACCATCCTGAGTGACGATGCACTAGTAGCCATGACGTCGACGATTCGAGTGTTTTTATCGTGGCGCCGACGCCTGGAAACGCTCTCACTCATGCCTGATCTTCGTCGGGCCGCTTTGAATGATTTCATGAAATTGCAAGACGCAAACCGCTAAGAAAAGACAGGCCAAAGGAATGAGCATGATTTGACGTGTGTTCGTCAGTCTGCAAGTCGGAGAATTGTGTTGTTGAAAGCGCGGAAAAAGCGGAATGAGTGTGTCGGTTTCATTACACGTGAGGTACACGCCGACAAGCTATCAAAGTGGAGTATAGATAAATATAATCGCTAACAAGTAACACGCAGGTAGCGTTAATAGTGAATTTTAGTTCGTCCGTAGACTTCGTTGTGCTAGCGTAATGCCGGGTTACTGCACCCATAACCGTGAGAGGCCGGATAGGTGGGGCCATCTGGCGGCCCAAAGAAGAGCCTTGCAAGCACAGACACGGCCGGTCTAGAGGCGCGCGCTCGCTCCTTCCCTTACGGCCTGAGCAGCCGCCGGGAGTACAATGGACCTTTTTCTATACAGTCACGACGGCGCGCTCCGCGTGAGGGCGTCGCGAGCCAACCGCCCAAAGCTCGTTTCGCCGCATGCGCTTCGCGTTGTAAACCAGCTGTGCCCGGCCAATTTCTCGTGCTAATTACTTCTTCCGGTTGTAGGAAGCGGTGAAGGAAGTACAGGTGCGTGTGGGGACAGTCTGCCTTTCTCGGCACTCGGCAATAGAAGACGCACACGCAGCGCTACTAGCAACAACAATATTTTTTAAGACCCGACCACCTTATATTCGATGGAGGCGAAAATGCCTGAGGCCCGTGTGCTTAGATTGCTGTGGCTGGAAAATGAATTTTCAGGCTACATTAAGCGCATCCAGGATTCTTCTGTCGCCGCTTGCGTTGGAAACTTTACAGACGAGACGTACAACTGCCCTGCTTTTCACCACAAAGTCCACAGTAGAGACAGTCCGATTTTTTCTGAGTAAACTATGTGCTCACGAAGAAATTTAACAGTGATCCTATAGAGGCATTGTTTGGAAAATTGAGGGCAATGTGCGGGGGCAATGACGCGCTAGGCGCAAGAGCCGTCATATCTGCTTTGACCCACATTGTCAAGGAAAAGGCGCTACCTTCAAAAGACATGGGCATTCGCGACGAAAACATTGAAGAAGCGGCGATGTCTATTCCGGAAGATGTTATTGAGGAACTTGAAGCTCTGCGAGAACCTCCTCGCAAACCACCGAACTCTGTTGCCTATTCAGGCTTGGTGTATGTAGGTGGTTACATTGCCAAACTCATCACTGATGTCGGTTGCGAAACAAGTGCCATGCTAGTGACGACAAACAAAACGAGCAGTCCTTTGTATCATCTTCTCCGTCAGCAAGAAGCCTATTATCTACACTACCCAAAGCCGGAGTTACTATCTATGCTGGACACAGTTGTGACGTTCTTCGAGAAAGCAGTCAAATATCTTCCTCGAACGAAAATCCTCGAGACTCTGCAATTGACTGTTGAGCCATACCTTGAAGTTTCGCCACTTCTGGACTGTCCGGAAGGTGTGGACAAGAGTCACGCGAGAGTGCTGGCTCATATTATTTCTGAGAAGTTTCTCCGGACTCTTCTTGTTAACTACACAAAAAAGTTAACAGATCAGAATGACAGGCCTTCCGGTTTTATTCAAAAGCCCTCGCAGAAGCATATCAGGCTGTGACAGACTTGACAACTTTAAACTGTGATCGTCACTACAGTGTTTTACCAGCAGTAATTTTTTTTTCAGTTCTCCATTCGCATATTGTTGTAGTACCAAGTAAAACATTTCCCATTGAAAGGATTCTCTGAAAGTTTTTTTATGTTTCCTCTTCGTCTGCAGCGTGGCCGTCCCCATTATGCAGTGACTTTCACTTTTTTGAAGTATTTGTCTTAATAATAAAGCACGAATTAAGATGCCTCCAACAAAAAATGTGCAATTTTGTTATTTTCAACTACAGCGACGGCCGGCACATACATTTGAAATAAACATTTCCTAAACCATGATTAAACCGTTTCCTCGACCAAATGCAATGTTCATCCTCTTACTTATTCTCGAAGTTACAGAAACCTAAAAAAACAAGGCGCTGTGTTATAACCGCGTCGATGCTTTGCCGAGCAACAGAAGCGGGCTTTTGAGCGGCCTGCGCCACCACTTCTGTAAAGCGGAATTTACCAGAGTCATCATATATATTTGCTACCATGTTTCTAACGCATTGGTACCATGAATACCATATGGAGTAACTTCAGAAAGCGCCACGGTAAGTCGGAAGCCGAGCACTCCCTGCGCGCGCTAGCCTCCGCAACGGCCGGGAGTGAGTTAGGGAGCAGTTAGAGTCACTGTATATGCTACCTTTAGGTAGCAGAGTAGCGCATAGGTTCGGCTAGCAACCACAGCTATGCGGTGAAGTCGCACTTCGTTTTTGCAGGCGACATGCCTACCGTGTCCCCGATTAACCTGCCTGGCGTGTCGAAGACCGGCGATAAACATTGGCCGTCGATGGCTAGTGTTAATTCAGTTCGCTGCAGCGGCGGCGTCGAGAAATAAAAAAATTGGCCCAAGCGGCAGCTTCTCCGCAATGCATGGTTGCTAGCGGCGTTGGAAGACAGATGCGCAACTCTGCTACCTGAAGGTAGCATATACAGTAACTCTAGGATGGATGGATGGATGCTATGAGCGTCCCCTTTAAAACGGGGCGGTGACATGTCTGCCACCAGGCTCGAAGAAAAAAAAAAAGAAAAAAAAAAGCTTCCTTGTTTTATGTTGGCCTAATACCTTATCTACATTGATTAAATCTATGTTATTATACCAAAAAATATAAATTCACGGTCCATCTCTCTGCCTCTTAAGGCAGAATGACCTTATTTTTCCCCCATTATTTATTTTTGTTCTTTATCTCTACTTTTCTGCCACCAATACTCTAACCGTCTCTTACTTATTTCTATCGCGGACGTGTTCAGCTTTCCATTGTTGTCCCTAAAACCCAAGGCTTCATGTAGACTCGTGCCCACACGTATACCTGGGTGAATATCGCCACATTCAATCAGTACATGTTCCATCGTTTCCTTAGTTCCCCCGCAGCATGTACATTGTTCTTCTTCGTTACTAAATCTCGCTTTATAACTACGCGTTCTAAGGCAGCCCGACCTTGCTTCAAACAGTAAAGCGCTTCCCCTTGAATTATCATAAAACCTTTCCCTCCTTATTTCGTTTTTTCCTTTTCGGTAGTTACTCAGAGCCGGCTTCTTTTCCATCGCTGTCATCCAATAAGTCCTCTCCGCCTCTCTGACCTTCCGCTTAATGCTCCTTGTTGCCATATCGCCCGCACTGCCAGCCGTATATTTACTGGTGAGCCTCCTAGTTCTTTTTCTCCACTGCGTGTCAACGCTTTTTCTATACAAATACCTGAAAACCTTCTCTGCCCATCTACTCTCCTTCATTTTCCTCAGCCTCTCTTCGAATCTCATTTTGCTCTGCGCTTCCCTCACTTCAAAGCCTGTCCATCCCATATCACCCTTTACCGCCTCATTTGTCGTCTTCCCGTGAGCGCCCAACGCGAGGCGGCCCACCGTCCTTTGATTTACATCCATTCCTGATTGCACCTCTGACTTCATGCACACCACTGAGTTCCCAAATGTAAGCCCCGGAACCATCACACCCTTCCACAGCCCTCGAAGCACCTCGTACCTATTGTATCCCCATAAAGCTCTGTGCTTCATAATTGCAGCATTCCTCTTTCCCTTTGCTACCGATGCTTTCTCTTGTACCTCCATATATCTATCCCCCTCATTTACCCATACTCCGAGGTACTTGTACTCGCTTACCCTCGGTATTTTTTGGCCCTGTATTAATACCGTATGGTCTCCGTGATCATTGAATACCATCAATCCACATTTTGTTGCACTAAATCCTAGTCCTAGAGCCTCACACTCCCTTCCGCATATATCTGCCAGTCGCTGTATATCATCTTGACTGTCCGCAAATAAGACAATATCATCAGCATAAAATAGACCTGGAAGCTTCTGCTCAACCATCGCTCCGACCTGTTTGTGTGACAAATTAAATCCAATGTTGCTACTTTCTAGCGCTTTTTCCATCCTCGCCATGTACAGCATGAATAACAGCGGGGACAAAGGGCATCCCTGTCTCAGCCCCTTGCTAATTTCAACGCTGTCCTTGCTACTTATTCCTTCCCATTCTATACAAACTGTATTTCCTCGGTATATTTCCCTCAAAAGCTGTACACAGTCGTCACCTATGCCCACTTCCTTCAATATATCCCACAAAATTTCCTGATTAACGTTGTCATACGCCCCGGTGATATCTAGATAAGCTACGTATAAGGGCCTGTTTTCTATTTTAGATATTTCTATACACTGGGTAAGAACAAACAGATTATCGTCTAACCGCCTGTCGATTCGAAATCCATTCTGAAGTTCTCCCAAAATATCATTTTGTTCTACCCACGCTTCTATTTTTAATTTTACTGCCTGCATCGCCAACCTGTATAGCACCGATGTAATTGTTAGCGGTCTATACGAGCGAATGTTATCCTTTTCTCCCTTGCCTTTATAGATTAAGTTCATTTTACTTTTTCTCCAACTGTCTGGTATTTCCCTCTCCTGTAAGCACTTTTCTACGGCTTTCAGCAGTGCTTCTTTAGTGTTATGTCCGAGTTCGTTAATGAGGCTGACGGGAACCCCATCTAAGCCCGGAGTAGTGCGCTTAGGAATTTTTCCTTCGGCCTTCTTCCAATTGAAATTCTCTAGTACTACATCTTCGTCGGTTGCACTCCTTTGCGTACTTTTACTCACCGGGAGAATCCCCTGGGGGACCTTTTTAAACGAATCGGCTGTTATCTTTCGGATGTAACCTAGCGCTTCATATCCTTCCAATTTATTTCCTCCTTCATCTACCATATGTTGTTGCATTGTGACAGACTTCCTACCCAGCGCTTTTAGGTGGCTCCAAAATATCCTAGGCGCGGCCTTCTTCTTTTCGCGAATCTCTGTCATCCAGCGTTCACTTTCACCTTTAATTTTTGCCTCGACTAATTTCTGCACAATGGATTTTTGCTCTAAATATATTTCCCATATTTGGTTGACTTCGTCCTGTGGCCGCTTCTCCTTTTTTGCCTTTCTGTGCTCCCGTGATGCCTGACGTCGCATCTCGATCGCTTCCCGGATTTCTTTGTTCCACCAACTTTTTGGCTTTTTCTTTCCTTTCCAACAAATAGTTTTCTTCTCTATTTCCATTTCTTTCGTGATTACATGTAGCAGCTCACTATACTTCCAGTCTTTGCCTGGTAGTTCGTCTACTTTTTCCTCGACTCTTGCGGCTATATTTGTTATTTGTTTGTCATTTAGATACGAGCTGCCAAACTTTGATTCTATGTTCTTATTTTCAGTTTTATATCCCATTTGTAATATTATGCGTTTATGATCACTACCTAAGCTGTTAATGCCTTCTTCGTCTATTCTCATCTCTCTAAGTTTGTCATATATTCCTTCTGTCATGAGACAGTAATCAATGCTCGATTGCCTGTTTCTGACTTCCCACGTGATCTGCCCCTCACACTTAGGCCCCACGTTAACTATCTCAAGACTATGTTGCTCGCAGAGATCTAGCAATAACTTGCCATTGGTGTCTGAATATCCGTCAAGGTCATGAATGTGAGCGTTCATGTCCCCTAGAAGGATTATCTCGGCATCATGACCAAATTCTTTAATATCGGTGCTTATGCATTTCACTATCTCCAGATTCTTTTCTCTGCAGTTATTGCCTGTCCACAAGTAAGCTACACCTAGCCACGTTTTCTTTCCACCTACTGTGCCCGAAACCCACATGTGCTCTGAACACGTTTGTTTCACTCTCTCCCATTTTGTTCTGCTATGAATTAGCATTCCAACCCCCCCACCTCTCCTTTCTGATGTGATCCTGTTACATCCTTCCCAAACATAATTTTCAATATGTGGTGGCTCTTCCAAGTCTCTAAGGTGTGTTTCTGTAACCGCATAAACACCTATCTGTTCCTTGTTTAACTGTCCCTCAATCTCTAACCATTTTGCCTTTTTTCTGCCACCCTGCATGTTAATGTAACTAATTGCAACACGCGCCTTCTCCCTTCTTTTACCTTTTCTCTGTTTTTTCGCTATACTACCTGTCAAAGAGTCCCCCTGGTTGTTTTCCTCATTACAAGCTACCATGGGCACTGAAGGGCCCGCGTGCCCCCCAAAAAAGCTACTGCGCGTCCTGCAAGACGCCAACCCACCTCATGGCCAAGCCTCCTATCGAAGTGTATTCCGTCTCTTCGAAAACCACCCCACCTGTGCACCTCTCTGTTTATTTCCACTACCTCGATGCCTTTCTCTCTACTCATCTGCCATATCTCTTTGTTTGCGTCGACAACCGCTCTTTGCAGGTTGCCGTCACGCACCGGTACCTCCGGTATTGTGCATACCACTATCTGCACCTGAGGGGAAATGGCGCGCATGTCATCGACCCCTTTCGCCAATGTGGTCGCTAGTTCGGCTGATTCGTTACTCAAGACGTCGTTTAGACCTCCCGCGATTATCACGAGGTTACGTCCATTAGACTTAGCTGCGAGTTTTGCGTTAGCTTGTCTCATCACTGATCCCAGCCTATGGCCCGGGAACTTTCCTATTAAAACTCGTTTGTCGCCTCTCACCCTTTCCTTGACTGCTTCTGCGCATGTAGCTAAATTCGAGTCCCCGGCGATTATCACGTGATCCGACTTTTCTGGTGGACTCTCCCGCACCTGGCCACTGCACCTGTTACTAGCGCGTGCTACTGCTGTTGTTTTGTCCCCTCCCGTTCCCAAGACTACTTCGCGGAAGGTGGGTCCTGTGTCCCTTGCACCTGTCTTTTCCAAACCTGTTTCCCCCTTCGCGCCTACCACTGTGGGGGTCGATGCCCCATTTTTCCCGCTGTCGCCTGCTTCCCTGTTCCCCGTGGCTACATTTGCTGGCATGGCTACCTTTGCCAATCCCTCCTCGGCTGACTTAAGCCTTTCCGCCATAGCCATCGTTTTTTCCCGCTCTGTCGCTACCGCTCTCTCCAGCTCGGAGATTCTCACCTTGAGCTCATTCTGGGCGGCCATCATTATTTCCATCTTCGCCTCTAACTCGCATTGCTTACACTTGGCGTCAGCTCTCTCTGTCGTCTCATCCTCACAAACCTCTATTTTCCGCCCCATTCCGTGGGGGCGCTCCGAGCAGTTGGCTCGGAGCGCCCCCACGAAATTGCGGCCATAGGTAGCAACAGCCCCCCGTGCGCAGGCCGTAAAGGAAGGAGCGAGCGCGCGCCTCCAGACCGGCCGTGGCACAGAGTTCTTATTGTAGAAACCTAACGTATTCTATTTCTCCGCTGGTGTGCATTGCTGATTGAGACATACCAGCGAGCATAGCTGATTGAGACATACCAGCGAGCATGGCCCAAGCGTGCGTCCCCGGGCATCTCCTCGTTGCTGCTTGGAACGGCGTTCATTTTTGAATCGCTGTTTTGCAAAGCGTCGAAGCGAAAATGATTCGCGACGTCGCGAATCGCGGCGATTTCCAAGTTCCAGAATGTCGTCTTCAACACTAGTCGACATTTTTGACGGCGATGCTGGTGACAAGGCACGACTGAACGTGTGCGCCTAGCAGGCGAAATGTTAGCTGAGCAGCAGAGCCTCACGTCACTCCTTTCTGTAGACAAGTGGTCAGCTGGGGCGCGGTCTCGAGGTGGCGCTGCCGGCGCTAAAAAATGGCGGGCTTGCCGGCCGTTTTGAATCATGCTAGATACCGGTGATCTAAATCAATAAAACAGATGGTTATTTGTCCCTTAGTGGCATTTTGGGTCACGAATCGCTACTAGGGGGGTCGACAACTACTCGGGGATGCAAAAATATTGACATGCGTAAATTTGATGTCAGTGCTACTTTAAACGAAGCATTAAACCCACGCAGCTGAGGCAATAAATAAAAAAAGGGCACCACGTTTCATTGTAACGTTGTAGCGCCCACAATACCAGTTACAAAAACGAAACTACCATTTCGTTATCAACATATCACCAGTTTCAGCGTGAGACGTCGCTGCAGTCCAGCAGTTGTCGCAGCTTCCGGCGCTTCCGGTCGCCATTTACGTTTTGTATGCCTGCGTGTTGGCGTTAACCGTGCAGCGCGACCATGATTTATGTGTTCCTGCCAAGCCTCATAACGTCGTAGAGGCAACGCCAACTATGTGCTTACAACGCCGCGCAAAAGTGTTACCCAGAGGCCAACAATGGCAACCGAGTGATGCTGCCAACCGAGGCGGAAGAACTTTTGACAGTGCGCCGGAGGCTGACTGCTTCAAATCCAGTTGAATAAATATTGGTTTTTCTGAGCTTTAGTACGACATTATTTACAGGTTTTATACTGAGGAAGTAGATGCGGTCACTGACAGGGTCAAGGTGAAGAACACAGAGACGTTTCGGGACCCATCCTATCCTTCTCCACACTAAGCAGGCAAGAGCCGTGTGTCGCTTTTTTGTGCTAAAGTGTGACGTAATGAACGGGTGTAACTGGCAGGTAGATTCTCATCTGTCCTGTTGATAGTGTCCTCAGTCGTCTGGATAAAAACAGATTCCAAGAGTAGTCTCGTGGTCGAATTCTTTTCCTTGGCTATTATAGCGGCGTTGTCCCAATTGATGAAGTGACCGTGATTATCGGCGTACTCAGCAACGGTGTTTGACGCTTTATTGTTGCTCACGTCCCTTTGGTGTTCCTTTAATCTCCTGGTGAAGTTGCCAGTTTTGCCGGTGTAACTGCAGCTGCAGTCTGCGCATGGCACCTTATAGACAACACCGGGGTATCGCTTGCTGTCTAAGCGATCCTTCACGTTCACAAGCCGATTCCTAAGCTTGTTGGACGGCATGTGCGCAACGCGAAGGTCACATCTTGAAAAGATACGGCTTAGGGCTTCGCTGACCCCAGGAACATAAGGGATGCCGGCACGTCTTCGAAACGACCTGCCCTGGGATGGCTTGGGATGGAGGACACGATCTTCAACATTCTTAATAAACTTCTTCGGGTGCCCGTTCGTCACTAGTTCTCGATGTATTGTTTGAAGCTCTTTCGTCGTTGCATCGTCACTTGAGCAAATGCGTGTTGCCCGCGTCACCAGGGAAGAAACAACGGATTGCTTGTGGCAGGCTGGGTGGCACGAATTGAAATTCAGGTAGTGTCCGGTATGCGTTGCTTTCCTGTGCACAGTAAACGAAAGGCTAGTTCCGGTACGGCTCACCTGGACATAGAGGAAAGGAAGGCCGCTGTCACACTCATATTCTGCGGTAAACTGTATGGCGGCGTCTATGGAGTTGAGCAGGCGCAGGAGCCGTGGGGCATCCCTCTTATTGAAAATGCAGAAGCAGTCGTCCACGTAGCGGACGAATATCTTGGGCTTGGGAACAAAGTCGGCGAGCGCCTTCTGTTCAATGACCTCCATGACCAAGTTTGCCATAGTAATGGAGATAGAAGCCCCCATGGCAGTTCCGTGGATCTGCTTCTGACACTGCTCGCGGTAGGTGTTGCTGAAGGTGGCGGTCCCACTCCAGTGGCCAGCGCTCGACATTCTAGTCGTCGTTTACTGGCTCACTGTGCTTGCTTTGCTCAATGGATGAATATGAGTTGTATTGCATTAGAAAGTGTACGTTCTCCGCTGTCTAATGATAGCTAATATTGTCGCCTAGTCTGGAGCGTTATTTCATGGCAATGAAAACAGTGTGAGCAAAAAACTGCGTTTTTGCTGTACAATTAAGCCTCCGTTGTATTGCCAGTGCAGCTAAACTGTTCAACATACCGAAATGAAATTTGCTGAGCCTTTTAATGAAGCGTTATGCAAGGTTTCCATTAAGAGATATTGCCAGTAAAGCAATTAGAAATTGATGCACGCTCCAATGAAAATGGGCAAAACCATGAAAGTTCATGAGTAAATAACTTTTTTTTTCTGTTCTGTGCAGAACAACAATATTGAATGGGCTTCCAGGCTACAATGTACTTTATGTCTACGCGAAGTTGTTTGGTGTTCTGACGAACAGTTCTTAAATTATTACTACTTCAATTCGGGAATTTATTGCTCTACTTGATCAGGCATTACCGACGAAGGGACCAAACTATCCAAGCTGAAACTCTGAAATCTTCAATATTCAAGCAGCAAGCCTTTCCCTAGGTTTCTATGAAGAGAAAACTGTCGTAAGATTATTAGAAAATACCCCGCCACGGTGGTCTAGTGGTTATGGCACTCGACTGCTGACCCGAAGGTCGCGGGATCAAATCCCGGCCGCGGGGGCTGCATTTTCGGTGGAGGCGAAAATGTTTGAGGCCCGTGTACTTAGATTTAGGTGCACGTTAAAGAACCCCAGGTGGTCGAAATTTCCGGAGCCCTCCACTACGGCGTCTCTCATAATCATATGGTGGTTTTGGGACGTTAAATCCCAGATATTATTATTATTAGAAAATGCGTAGGACAGCAGTGAATTTAGCTCATTTTTCTGCATGTCAGGTTCGTGCATATTTACATTTTTTTTTTATTTTACAGTCTAATTCAGAACAAGTATTGCACATTAGCAGGACCATGTAGTGTCTTGTAATCACCAGTACTCGCTAACTTCAGGAAGCGGTCCTTGAAACAAAAGATTTTCAAGAAATAATAAATCTCGCAAACATTTTTTGGTGGTGGCGCCATCTGTGAAGAAAAACATCAATGTGTTTCACGTCAGTTCCGCCATTCGTCAAAAGTGGCGCCTCCAAGCATTACTAAGCCGCCAAAACACGGATGGGTTATTTCTCCAGACATCAGTGGCTAAATCTAGTCGCCGCGTCTTCAATGCACAATGTAACCCTGTGAGGCTGCTGAAAAGGAAAGAAAGAAAGAGAGATAAAGAAAGAGGGGAAGAAAGCCTGTTGCCCTGTACATCATGAATGCATAGCCAGCAGGTTAGGCTATTGTGCCGAGGATTCCAGGAATGGCTTGGTTGCTCTCCTTTGCACTCAACTCAGGTGACTGTAGAAGAGTTTTTGAAGGACACAAAGAACTTGACCTTGCCTCCACATACTTTTGAGGCTCGTAGGACAATACCTGGAAGCCTGCTTTCGCCTCGCGGGCAGGTGACGAGTGTTTGGCAGTGTACGTGTGTTTGACTATTTCACGAGACGCCGGTTGAACAATGAACTTTTTTTTCTGGAGACTACCTGCGCATGCGAGGTGGTGGTGACTTGACGCGCGCCAAGTTTTTGGGGGGTCACGGGGCCAAACAGCTTCTATAAACGTTGCACAGGGTTGCGACAGGTGCGAACTGAGGGGCGCCTCGTCGTTTGCAAATTATCTCGAAAAATACCAGACCCACGAGATTTTTTTACCGGTGCGTGGCGGATAACTTCGGAGGCCGCGGACCCCAGTTTCGTTTTCTGTGATCGCTAGTGGAGGCGCTGTTCGGACCTGAAAAAAGGCCCCCTAAACTAGCTAAGGCCTCCTCGATGACGTCATCACACTGCGATGGGAGCGGAGGACGCGTTCTCAGAAATGCCCATCGGTACGCGCTCGTTGTGTACTCAACAACGCGTTGCGAATTCATTCGTTCATGCTGTTCATATTTGAGGAAAAACAGCGCCCAAAAAGACGTAGCACTGCACTCACCACTTTCAGCCGTGAGTGCGCGCTGCGTGTGTTCCCTCTCTTTCTTGCCTACATCTTTTTGAGCGCTGTTTTTCTTCAAATATGAATAAGCACCAACTTGCCGTTTTGTTACAATTCATGCTGCATCCCGTCTCCCGAAAGCGTCGCAAAAGACTCCGTCGTAGAGGCTGTCGCCCCTGGCACCCACATTGCAAACAGCTGCAAAATTTCTCCTTCCCTGACTGCTTTTCTCGCTCTAAGCATGCTCACCCCTCCACATTCCAGCGAAGGTGCAGGATCAGCAGCAAGGCTTCTCAAAACGTACTTCAGGAATGTCACGCCTCATTGTAAGTTTTCTCTTTCACTGGGAGAAAGGGGGAAACTAATTATTCGTCTGCTAGTCTGTGGTTGAGGCTTTCGTGTGGAAAACAAGCTTGCTCGCATATGCGCAGTAACTATTTTGCAAGCCGTCAGTTAGGGTGTATCCACACGACGGACCGAATCCGTCTTTTCCGCCGCGGACGGCGCATCACGTGACCCCGCGTCACGGATTTGTGCCATCCGTGCCACGTCCGCGGACGGAAAATGCCAAGCTCTTTTTCGCATTCGGATTCGCGCGGAATAACACAACAGATTTAGCCGAGGGTGCCATTATAGGTCTGGCAACAAGCGCTGCTTTTTCTTTTTCTCGTATGGTTTCGTAAATTTAGCCGATGAAAATTTATTTATTACTGCCAGATATCTATCTATTCAAGACCTTGCAGCAGTTTTCCAACACACAACGTAATGCCACAATACCTTGTTTTGGGCGAGTTGGTCCATCATTAGTGAAAACTTGAAAGCGCGAACGACGCAGACGAAACACATACAGCGTAAGCGCAAGTCCTGTTGTATGTGTTTCGTCTTCGTCGTTCGCGCTTTCAAGTTTTCACTAACGTAATGCCGGCTCTAAAAGCAAGGCTCTCCAAGTTTGCGCGTCTCGGAACTGAACAGACTCGGATGCAACAAATAGGAGCAATGTTTCGAGTAGAAATGCACAGACGTGCAACACTTGCCCGAAGCAAGGTACCATAGCGTGACCTGCAGCCTTGTTTCCACTGATATGGCTCGCCGCGTCACGGGGTCCTGTTGTTCTAGGCGAGGCCACACGAGCGACAGCAACTGAACAAGCTGCTCTCTTGACACTCGCAGCAGCCTCCTGTATTCTTTTGCAGGAAAGACGGTCCGTCGTGTGGATACACGCTAGCGAGGCATATTTCCCCGACTGCAGCGAAAAGTGCGGATGGCTGCGTGAGCTCTAGCGTTCCCAGCCGCACGTAGCAAAACAAACGTGACGCGTCGCGACGCCTACTGAAGTTTGGAAGCACAGGAATGAAGCTTGGACTGCGCGAAATAGACAACACGCGCACAATTTACGCTATATGAACAAAGAACCTCTAGCAAAGCTAAATTTAGCAGATAACCCTTTTGCTCATGTGATGTCTTATTTTATAGGCACCCTTCACCGACCAGAGCGCGCGACGTAGCCCATTTACCGTCTCAGTATCGCAGGCATCGGCCGCCATAGACACCTAGAAAATGAGGCGTTCGCAGAAAACAGACGCGTGCAAGCGTGCCCCTCCGATGGACCTTTTCAACGGTAGCTCACTGGGCGCAGCCATAATCTTCTCTGAGTTATGCATGTGTGGGAGCCACCTATCCCCCTCCCCCCCGCCCCCAAATGACAAATCCGGTGCCGGGAGCGATTTTGCAGCTTCCAATCGTTAAGCCAGGGGTCTCAATCCGCTAGATGGACCTTTTCAACGGTAGCTCACTGGGCGCAGCCATATCTCCTCTGAGTTATGCATGTGTGGGAGCCACCTATCCCCCTCCCCCCCGCCCCCAAATGACAAATCCGGTGCCGGGACCGATTTTGCAGCTTCCAATCGCTAATCCAGGGGTCTCAATCCGCTCGATGGACCTTTTCAACGGTAGCTCACTGGGCGCAGCCATATCTCCTCTGAGTTATGCATGTGTGGGAGCCACCTATCCCCCTCCCCCCCGCCCCCAAATGACAAATCCGGTGCCGGGACCGATTTTGCAGCTTCCAATCGCTAATCCAGGGGTCTCAATCAGCTAGATGGACCTTTTCAACGGTAGCTCACTGGGCGCAGCCATAATCTCCTCTGAGTTATGCATGTGTGGGAGCCACCTATCCCCCTCCCCCCCGCCCCCAAATGACAAATCCGGTGCCGGGACCGATTTTGCAGCTTCCAATCGCTAATCCAGGGGTCTCAATCAGCTAGATGGACCTTTTCAACGGTAGCTCACTGGGCGCAGCCATAATCTCCTCTGAGTTATGCATGTGTGGGAGCCACCTATCCCCCTCCCCCCCGCCCCCAAATGACAAATCCGGTGCCGGGACCGATTTTGCAGCTTCCAATCGCTAATCCAGGGGTCTCAATCAGCTAGATGGACCTTTTCAACGGTAGCTCACTGGGCGCAGCCATAATCTCCTCTGAGTTATGCATGTGTGGGAGCCACCTATCCCCCTCCCCCCCGCCCGCAAATGACAAATCCGGTGCCGGGACCGATTTTGCAGCTTCCAATCGCTAATCCAGGGGTCTCGGCAGCTGTTCTGCGAGAGTGACCACTAACCCTCTGCACTTCATCATGCAGGTTATTCGTCATGCCATCGCTCTGATGTTCTTTCCTGCGCTGTCTGGATCATCAACGTGCGCATCTCTGGTGCGCGCGCTACCGTCCCGTGGACCTGCACAGCTTTCGACACGTGGGACTTGGCTGGACAGTACTCAGGATTCAACGCTGCAAGCTATGCCACTATCTCAGTACTTGGTCCTCGGCACAGCTTGGAAGGCCTCACCGTCAACGACATCAATTGCTCCCCAAGCTATAAAGCCACCGCCGCCGTCGGCATCGCCTTGTGGGCTCGGCAGCTGTTCTGCGAGAGTGACCACTAACCCTCTGCACTTCATCATGCAGGTTATTCGTCATGCCATCGCTCTGATGTTCTTTCCTGCGCTGTCTGGATCATCAACGTGCGCATCTCTGGTGCGTGCGCTACCGTCCCGTGGACCTGCACAGCTTTCGACACGTGGGACTTGGCTGGACAGTACTCAGGATTCAACGCTGCAAGCTATGCCACTATCTCAGTACTTGGTCCTCGGCACAGCTTGGAAGGCCTCACCGTCAACGACATCAATTGCTCCCCAAGCTATAAAGCCACCGCCGCCGTCGGCATCGCCTTGTGGGCTCGGCAGCTGTTCTGCGAGAGTGACCACTAACCCTCTGCACTTCATCATGCAGGTTATTCGTCATGCCATCGCTCTGATGTTCTTTCCTGCGCTATCTGGATCATCAACGTGCGCATCTCTGGTGCGCGCGCTACCGTCCCGTGGACCTGCACAGCTTTCGACACGTGGGACTTGGCTGTACAGTACTCAGGATTCAACGCTGCAAGCTATGCCACTATCTCAGTACTTGGTCCTCGGCACAGCTTGGAAGGCCTCACCGTCAACGACATCAATTGCTCCCCAAGCTATAAAGCCACCGCCCCCGTCGGCATCGCCTTGTGGGCTCGGCAGCTGTTCTGCGAGAGTGACCACTAACCCTCTGCACTTCATCATGCAGGTTATTCGTCATGCCATCGCTCTGATGTTCTTTCCTGCGCTGTCTGGATCATCAACGTGCGCATCTCTGGTGCGCGCGCTACCGTCCCGTGGACCTGCACAGCTTTCGACACGTGGGACTTGGCTGTACAGTACTCAGGATTCAACGCTGCAAGCTATGCCACTATCTCAGTACTTGGTCCTCGGCACAGCTTGGAAGGCCTCACCGTCAACGACATCAATTGCTCCCCAAGCTATAAAGCCACCGCCCCCGTCGGCATCGCCTTGTGGGCTCGGCAGCTGTTCTGCGAGAGTGACCACTAACCCTCTGCACTTCATCATGCAGGTTGGTCCTTCATACAGCCTATACGCAAAAAAGTCGAGCAATTACTTTTTACTCCAGCTGCCGAGCCCGCAGCGCCTGTTTGCTACTTGTTGTGAGTGTGGAGCTGTTGTGCGTTCCTTGCTGCTAGTCGCGGGTGATATCGAGTCGAACCCCGGGCCAGATAATGCGGCGATTCTTGCCGAGCTGCGTAAGCTAACTGCCGGTCAAGCAACTGTCATTACGGAAATTAAAGACATTAAGGCACAACTTGTTACCACGAATAGCACTATCGCCGAGCTTGCTAAGCGTGTGGCTTCTGTTGAAGCCAGTTGTGAACACATCGAGCACTTGCGGCAGCAGCTTGTAACCGTACAGACTGACAACGCCGGAACTGTGTATCGTGTTTCTAACTTAGAAAGCCGTTTTGATGACGCCGAAAATCGGTCCCGTCGTAACAACCTGATATTTTATGGTATTCCCGATTCTTCATCTGAATCGCGTGCGCACCCCGAAGAAGCGATCATTCAACTTTGTTCCGAGCACCTAAATTTAACAGTCGACACAAAAGAAATAGAGAGAGCGCATCGCTTGGGTCGCCATAACTCTGGCCGTAATCGTCCCATCATTGTCAGATTTTGTGCCTTTAAGACAAAAGAGGCGATCCTTACTAACGCTCGTAAGTTGAAAGGTACCACATACAGCATTGGGGAGGATTTTTCCCAGCGGGTACAAAACGCACGTAAACACCTTGTCGCCTTTGCAAAAGTCAAGTCCGTGCCTTACTCACTTCGATACAAAACGCTACACATCGGCCCACGTCGCTTCTTCTTTGATGAAGCTTCAGAAAGCGTGCAAGAACAACTATAGCTATCTCGTCACGCCCGTCAACCGCGCAGCCATCCCACTCGCCTGCCCCGTGCCACCGTTTCAATCTCTGTTATCTTCACTAACATTCGCAGCTTCCTTCCAAAACGTGAAGTAGTGTCGAATCTGGTGTCATCATCTGATAGTAATGTACTTGTACTAACCGAAACATGGCTTTCCAGTGACATCGCAGATGCTGAAATTTCGAACAACTTTCCCAACTTTGATATATTTCGAAAAGACAGGCACGGTGGTAGAGGGGGTGGGGTATTAATCGCCGTTCGTACTGAATTATCCTGTTGCCCTATCAATATATCAAGTGACCTCGAAATTCTGTGGCTAATCTCTCGTACGGAACCTTCATCTATTATTCTTGGCGTGTGCTACAGGCCCCCTACTCATCATCCCGATGTTCCCAGCAAACTTAACAATATTCTGAGTGACTTAGCCAAGAGGCACCCTAACGCATGCATCTTGCTTTTCGGTGACTTTAATTACCCCAATATTGATTGGTCTACTACGCAGTTAGCTACAGGGAACTCGGAAGCTGCTGAATTTCTGGACTTCTGCCTTAACCATAATCTGACCCAACTGATAAAAGAACCAACTCGTGTCACGCAAGATTGTGCCAACACGCTTGACCTTATTCTGACATCTCATCCCGAATACATGTCATCAATTAGTTACCTTAAAGAAATAAGCGACCATAAAGTAATTCATGCCACATTTTCCCTCAAACCACCTTTGCACCATTCACCAGCAAAAAAAATCCGCCTCTACAACAAAGGTAACTACTCGGCCATAAACGACGAACTGCATGAATTTTATCAGTCCTACGAGTCGACATTTGACAATCACTCCGTGCAACAAAACTGGTCATTATTTCAGGACAAGATTAATGTTTTAGCCGATAAATATATTCCACTCACCACTATTCCTTCCAATCGTCATAAGCCGTGGTACACCAAAACCCTGAAAACACTTGAGAACAAAAAGAAGCGGCTCTTTCGTACTGCGAAGTTTAAACCAAATGCCGACTCGTGGGACAGATACTATCAAGCTGAACGCGCATATCTCGCAGCAGTTCGTCAACGTAAACATTCCTTTTTTCACTCGGACCTTCCCCGCATGATAACCGATAACCCCCGTAAATTCTGGCAGACAGTTAACCCTCAGCCCAACCGCACTATCCGTATCTATACTGATCAGGGTGATATTCTTTCAGATTCTGAGTGCGCTAATACATTTAACGCCGCTTTTTCGTCCGTTTTCACAGCCGAACCAGACGCCCCTCTACCTGAGTGTTCTGCCCCTACCATGTCAATAATGCCGGCTATAAATTTCTCGGCTGAAGGCGTCGCATCATTGATTGAAAAACTAAAGGTATCGTCGTCCGCAGGTGTTGATGACATCACTTCTAAACTGTTAAAAAACACTAAGCATATTTCTGCCGCACTTTTAACCTTGTTGTTCTCGCAGTCTCTATCATCAGCCACTCTACCAAACGAATGGAAGGTGGGCAAGGTCGTTCCCGTCTACAAGTCAGGTAACAGAGTTTCACCATTAAACTACCGGCCCATCTCCATAACCAGCATACCATGTAAAATCATGGAACATATCATTTACACTAACATCATGAACTTCCTCGATTCCAACAGTTTTTTCCATTCATCGCAGCATGGTTTTCGCAAGGGTCTGTCCTGCGAAACACAGCTCGCTCTTTTTCTTCATGATCTGCATTTAAACATGGACTCTAACATACAGGTAGACGCAATATTCCTTGACTATGCTAAAGCCTTTGACAAGGTACCACATCAACGCCTGCTGTTAAAACTTTCCCATTTAGGCTTGCATCCAGATGTCATACAATGGGTTAAAGAATTCCTTACCAATCGGTCTCAGTGTGTGCGCATCAATAACACAGCTTCTAGCCCCGTCCCTGTATCCTCCGGCGTCCCCCAGGGCTCCGTTCTGGGTCCCCTATTGTTCCTGATATATATCAATGATCTACCTTTGGAAGTTACTTGCTCTATTCGTATGTTCGCGGACGATTGCGTTATTTACCAGTCAATAAGAAATACCTCCGACCAGGCCGAGCTGCAGAGCAGTTTAACTAAAATCCTGAATTGGTGCGATCGCTGGCTTATGGTCCTGAATCCCAGTAAATGTAAAGTAATGTCCGTCACCCGCTCGCGAAGCCCTCTCCTCTATCCGTACAAAATTGCTAGCACTCCTATTGAATCTGTTAGTACCTTCAAATATCTCGGTGTAACTATCTCCAAAGATCTCAATTGGTTTCCACATGTGTCTAACATCATCTCATCCAGTAACAGAACCCTAGGCTTTCTCAGACGTCATTTACGAAGCTCTCCTCCTCACGTTAAACTTATCGCCTACAAGTCTTTAATTCGTCCAAAACTTGAGTACGCTTCCGCAATCTGGAATCCTCATCAATCTTATCTCATTGACGCATTAGAAATGTTGCAGAACCGCGCCGTCAGGTTCATCCACTCATCATATTCGTATAACGTTAGTGTATCCTCGCTAAAGGCGGAAACCGGCCTGCCCGCCCTTTCCTGCCGCCGTCGCACTGCCAGCCTATCCCTGTTTCACAAAATGTACCACAGTCCACTCAATCAGCCACCTTACATCTCACCGCCTGCTCGCATATCCCTTCGTACAGGTCATTGCTTAAGTGTTGCTCGTCCTCAAACCCGTACTCTCACCTTCTCGTCTTCTTTTTTCCCACGCACCATTGTAGACTGGAACGGCCTTCCCCACGCCATCGTTGCCACCGCCAACCCAGATGCTTTCATTGATGCTGTAAAATTGCACTTCTCATCCTGAATGGTCATGTATCATGCACCCTTACTGTACACCCACCCCTTATGTAATGCCCCCACTCGGGGCCTTTAAGGAAATAAAGTGAAAGTGAAAGTGAAAGTCTCAATCAGCTACATGGACCTTTTCAACGGTAGCTCACTGGGCGCAGCCATAATCTCCTCTGAGTTATGCATGTGTGGGAGCCACCTATCCCCCTCCCCCCGCCCCCAAATGACAAATCCGGTGCCGGGACCGATTTTGCAGCTTCCAATCGCTAATCCAGGGGTCTCAATCAGCTAGATGGACCTTTTCAACGGTAGCTCACTGGGCGCAGCCATAATCTCACTGAGTTATGCATGTGTGGGAGCCACCTATCCCCCCCCCCCGCCCCCCAAACGACAAATCCGGTGCCGGGACCGATTTTGCAGCTTCCAATCGCTAATCCAGGGGTCTCAATCAGCTAGATGGACCTTTTCAACGGTAGCTCACTGGGCGCAGCCATAATCTCCTCTGAGTTATGCATGTGTGGGAGCCACCTATCCCCCTCCCCCCCCCGCCCCCCAAATGACAAATCCGGTGCCGGTACCGATTTTGCAGCCTCCAATCGCTAATCGAGGGGTCTCAATCAGCTAGATGGACCTTTTCAACGGTAGCTCACTGGGCGCAGCCATAATCTCCTCTGAGTTATGCATGTGTGCGAGCCACCTATCCCCCTCCCCCCCCGCCCCCAAATGACAGATCCGGTGCCGGGACCGATTTTGCAGCTTCCAATCGCTAATCCAGGAGTCTCAATCAGCTAGATGGACCTTTTCAACGGTAGCTCACTGGGCGCAGCCATAATCTCCTCTGAGTTATGCATGTGTGGGAGCCACCTATCCCCCTCCCTCCGCCCCCCAAATGACAAATCCGGTGCCGGGACCGATTTTGCAGCTTCCAATCGCTAATCCAGGGGTCTCAATCAGCTAGATGGACCTTTTCAACGGTAGCTCACTGGGCGCAGCCATAATCTCACTGAGTTATGCATGTGTGGGAGCCACCTATCCCCCCCCCCGCCCCCCAAACGACAAATCCGGTGCCGGGACCGATTTTGCAGCTTCCAATCGCTAATCCAGGGTCTCAATCAGCTAGATGGACCTTTTCAACGGTAGCTCACTGGGCGCAGCCATAATCTCCTCTGAGTTATGCATGTGTGGGAGCCACCTATCCCCCTCCCCCCCGCCCCCAAATGACAAATCCGGTGCCTGGACCGATTTTGCAGCTTCCAATCGCTAATCCAGGGGTCTCAATCAGCTAGATGGACCTTTTCAACGGTAGCTCACTGGGCGCAGCCATAATCTCCTCTGAGTTATGCATGTGTGGGAGCCACCTATCCCCCCCCCCCCACCCCCAAATGACAAATCCGGTGCCGGGACCGATTTTGCAGCTTCCAATCGCTAATCCAGGGGTCTCAATCAGCAAGATGGACCTTTTCAACGGTAGCTCACTGGGCGCAGCCATAATCTCCTCTGAGTTATGCATGTGTGCGAGCCACCTATCCCCCTCCCCCCCCGCCCCCAAATGACAGATCCGGTGCCGGGACCGATTTTGCAGCTTCCAATCGCTAATCCAGGGGTCTCAATCAGCTAGATGGACCTTTTCAACGGTAGCTCACTGGGCGCAGCCATAATCTCCTCTGAGTTATGCATGTGTGGGAGCCACCTATCCCCCTCCCTCCGCCCCCCAAATGACAAATCCGGTGCCGGGACCGATTTTGCAGCTTCCAATCGCTAATCCAGGGGTCTCAATCAGCTAGATGGACCTTTTCAACGGTAGCTCACTGGGCGCAGCCATAATCTCCTCTGAGTTATGCATGTGTGGGAGCCACCTATCCCCCTCCACCCCGCCCCCCAAATGACAAATCCGGTGCCGGGACCGATTTTGCAGCTTCCAATCGCTAATCCAGGGGTCTCAATCAGCTAGATGGACCTTTTCAACGGTAGCTTACTGGGCGCAGCCATAATCTCCTCTGAGTTATGCATGTGTGGGAGCCACCTATCCCCTCCCCCCCGCCCCCCAAATGACAAATCCGGTGTCGGGACCGATTTTGCAGCTTCCAATCGTTAAGCCAGGGGTCTCAATCCGCTAGATGGACCTTTTCAACGGTAGCTCACTGGGCGCAGCCATAATCTCCTCTGAGTTATGCATGTGTGGGAGCCACCTATCCCACTCCCCCCCGCCCCCCAAATGACAAATCCGGTGCCGGGACCGATTTTGCAGCTTCCAATCGCTAAGCCAGGGGTCTCAATCCGCTAGATGGACCTTTTCAACGGTAGCTCACTGGGCGCAGCCATAATCTCCTCTGAGTTATGCATGTGTGGGAGCCACCTATCCCCCGCCCCCCAAATGACAAATCCGGTGCCGGGACCGATTTTGCAGCCTCCAATCGCTAATCGAGGGGTCTCAATCAGCTAGATGGACCTTTTCAACGGTAGCTCACTGGGCGCAGCCATAATCTGCTCTGAGTTATGCATGTGTGGGAGCCACCTATCCCCCTCCCCCCCGCCCCCCAAATGACAAATCCGGTGCCGGGACCGATTTTGCAGCCTCCAATCGCTAATCGAGGGATCTCAATCAGCTAGATGAACCTTGTCAACGGTAGCTCACTGGGCGCAGCCATAATCTCCTCTGAGTTATGCATGTGTGGGAGCCACCTATCCCCCGCCCCCCAAATGACAAATCCGGTGCCGGGACCGATTTTGCAGCCTCCAATCGCTAATCGAGGGGTCTCAATCAGCTAGATGGACCTTTTCAACGGTAGCTCACTGGGCGCAGCCATAATCTCCTCTGAGTTATGCATGTGTGGGAGCCACCTATCCCCCTCCCTCCGCCCCCCAAATGACAAATCCGGTGCCGGGACCGATTTTGCAGCTTCCAATCGCTAATCCAGGGGTCTCAATCAGCTAGATGGACCTTTTCAACGGTAGCTCACTGGGCGCAGCCATAATCTCACTGAGTTATGCATGTGTGGGAGCCACCTATCCCCCCCCCCCCCCCCCCAAACGACAAATCCGGTGCCGGGACCGATTTTGCAGCTTCCAATCGCTAATCCAGGGGTCTCAATCAGCTAGATGGACCTTTTCAACGGTAGCTCACTGGGCGCAGCCATAATCTCCTCTGAGTTATGCATGTGTGGGAGCCACCTATCCCCCTCCCCCTCGCCCCCAAATGACAAATCCGGTGCCGGGACCGATTTTGCAGCTTCCAATCGCTAATCCAGGGGTCTCAATCAGCTAGATGGACCTTTTCAACGGTAGCTCACTGGGCGCAGCCATAATCTCCTCTGAGTTATGCATGTGTGGGAGCCACCTATCCCCCTCCCCCCACCCCCAAATGACAAATCCGGTGCCGGGACCGATTTTGCAGCTTCCAATCGCTAATCCAGGGGTCTCAATCAGCAAGATGGACCTTTTCAACGGTAGCTCACTGGGCGCAGCCATAATCTCCTCTGAGTTATGCATGTGTGCGAGCCACCTATCCCCCCCCCCCCCCGCCCCCAAATGACAGATCCGGTGCCGGGACCGATTTTGCAGCTTCCAATCGCTAATCCAGGGGTCTCAATCAGCTAGATGGACCTTTTCAACGGTAGCTCACTGGGCGCAGCCATAATCTCCTCTGAGTTATGCATGTGTGGGAGCCACCTATCCCCCTCCCTCCGCCCCCCAAATGACAAATCCGGTGCCGGGACCGATTTTGCAGCTTCCAATCGCTAATCCAGGGGTCTCAATCAGCTAGATGGACCTTTTCAACGGTAGCTCACTGGGCGCAGCCATAATCTCCTCTGAGTTATGCATGTGTGGGAGCCACCTATCCCCCTCCACCCCGCCCCCCAAATGACAAATCCGGTGCCGGGACCGATTTTGCAGCTTCCAATCGCTAATCCAGGGGTCTCAATCAGCTAGATGGACCTTTTCAACGGTAGCTTACTGGGCGCAGCCATAATCTCCTCTGAGTTATGCATGTGTGGGAGCCACCTATCCCCTCCCCCCCGCCCCCCAAATGACAAATCCGGTGTCGGGACCGATTTTGCAGCTTCCAATCGTTAAGCCAGGGGTCTCAATCCGCTAGATGGACCTTTTCAACGGTAGCTCACTGGGCGCAGCCATAATCTCCTCTGAGTTATGCATGTGTGGGAGCCACCTATCCCACTCCCCCCCGCCCCCCAAATGACAAATCCGGTGCCGGGACCGATTTTGCAGCTTCCAATCGCTAAGCCAGGGGTCTCAATCCGCTAGATGGACCTTTTCAACGGTAGCTCACTGGGCGCAGCCATAATCTCCTCTGAGTTATGCATGTGTGGGAGCCACCTATCCCCCGCCCCCCAAATGACAAATCCGGTGCCGGGACCGATTTTGCAGCCTCCAATCGCTAATCGAGGGGTCTCAATCAGCTAGATGGACCTTTTCAACGGTAGCTCACTGGGCGCAGCCATAATCTGCTCTGAGTTATGCATGTGTGGGAGCTACCTATCCCCCTCCTCCCCGCCCCCCAAATGACAAATCCGGTGCCGGGACCGATTTTGCAGCCTCCAATCGCTAATCGAGGGATCTCAATCAGCTAGATGAACCTTGTCAACGGTAGATCACTGGGCGCAGCCATAATCTCCTCTGAGTTATGCATGTGTGGGAGCCACCTATCCCCCGCCCCCCAAATGACAAATCCGGTGCCGGGACCGATTTTGCAGCCTCCAATCGCTAATCGAGGGGTCTCAATCAGCTAGATGGACCTTTTCAACGGTAGCTCACTGGGCGCAGCCATAATCTGCTCTGAGTTATGCATGTGTGGGAGCCACCTATCCCCCTCCCCCCCGCCCCCCAAATGACAAATCCGGTGCCGGTACCGATTTTGCAGCCTCCAATCGCTAATCGAGGGGTCTCAATCAGCTAGATGGACCTTTTCAACGGTAGCTCACTGGGCGCAGCCATAATCTCCTCTGAGTTATGCATGTGTGCGAGCCACCTATCCCCCTCCCCCCCGCCCCCCAAATGACAAATCCGGTGCCGGTACCGATTTTGCAGCTTCCAATCGCTAAGCCAAGGGTCTCAATCCGCTAGCGTGCTGCAATCACGAAATTTAGTCCCACAAGTGCCGAGACACTGAAGATGGTACAAACATAGAGGGGGCGGGCACAACGAATTTCAACAAAATGTCACCTAACGCTGTCATTGAAAAAAGAAGCGCCTTTCCAATATCCTATATATGGGTCATTTATGAAAGGGGTTTGACGTCAGGTTTTGAAAAAACACATCGATACTGATTTCCACCATGACTAAAATCTGGACGCCGATTTTGAAATATAGAATTCTCGTTCCACGGTGAAGTTTCAACTCATAGTGACCGCATGGGGTGCCTCACGAAAAAAAGAATGCTTGAGACCAGTGCCGTCTTCCGTGCGAAGCCGCGGGCGCCCTTTTTGAAACCCTTGCGCTAAGTTGCGTACGCTGGGGCTTCTGTCGCATCTCAAAAATATCAGTCGGCAAAAAGTGAAAAAAAGTTCTTTTCGTGAGTTTTCGCGATGGTCATCCCATATGCTGGCGATATGAGTGCTCGCATCAGTGAGCGCGTGCGAACTTCCTAAAGCAACCGTTTTGTGTGAACAGTTCGTTTACCACACCACTGTGCGGTGGCTCTGAAACGAATGAAAAGATCTGCAGCACCATGTGCGCGAACTGATGAGGTTCTGACAGGTGTGCCGTCGCATTTGCGAAAGCCCGTGGCAAGTGCGCAGGGGGTGTGCGAAATATATATCCCAATAAAACTCGGAAGGTCCCTTATGCAGTTTTAAATGCGAAGCATTTCTTAGCGAACCTCAGGCACTTTGGCCGTTTCTATCTATCTATCTATCTATCTATCTATCTATCTATCTATCTATCTATCTATCTATCTATCTATCTATCTATCTGTCTGTCTGTCTGTCTGTCTGTCTGTCTGTCTGTCTGTCTGTCTGTCTGTCTGTCTGTCTGTCTGTCTGTCTGTCTGTCTATCTATCTATCTATCTATCTATCTATCTATCTATCTATCTATCTATCTCTAGCCGCCTACGTCTGGGCGGTCTCCTGGTCGTCTCCATAACTTGTAATATACCAAAATTGGCAGAGCAGAGCATCAGTGTATGACGAACACGTCATGGCATGAATAACGCAAAATACCTGTCGCGTACATCATGAAACCCTTTCTCTCCGTCACGTGTGGCCCATACCCGTATACCAGAGTTCATGTTATGCGGGTATGTGCCACAGGTGATACAGTCTGAACCAACACAGTAACCGCGAACACGCACATTGACACGCAAGGAAAGTGATAATAATAGCGAGTTTTAGTACATCGGAAAACAGCAAACGCAAGGATTTAGCGTTAGCGTTGCGTGCTCCTGACTGCGCATGAGCAGAACGTTAACGTAGCCCGATCTCTTACGTACGAACGCTATTTCTGGAATATAGCGTTCAACGCTAACGCACGCAAGAGATACCGTACGTAGGGCAAGATGGCGGTGCCTGTTGAAGCGAGAGCCGTCCACTTCGAATCTTTCTAGTCGTCATCCTGCATTATTAAACTCATTTATTGCCAAATAATGTTCGTATTTGATTTAGATTTGAGTATTGAGGCATCGCCAACCGTATACCGCCGATAAAATAGCTCCGTTTTTGAGATACAAAGTGGACTTGCCGTGCAGAAGACTTAACAAAATTTGTTTACAAGGTCCGCTCATGTTTTCTGTTGCCGCGCAGAGATGGCGACGCTGTCTTTAGTTACATCTTTCCAAGATACGGCCACAAGTCAACCCAAGACATGTCAAGATTCGTTTCCCTTCATGTTTTTCGCGGCAGTGCATGAATCTGATGCGTGTGCGTTTCACGAGCGAGGACGACCTTAACTTCGAACGCGGCATGTCGACAGAAACCTACGCGTTTCTGGTCGTCAGAACTCAACGCTTCTGCAAACGCGACATGGAGGCGCAACAACGGTGAACTTGGATCAGCTCGACTTATGCCATCTTCGACAAATCGCCCCGGTGCGCACCGGGGCGCCCCGGTGCACTGTTTCGTCCAATCATCGTAGCGTCTTGGTGCCCCGGTGCGCACCGGGGCGAGTTGTCGAAGATGACATTAGTGGCGCTTTTGTGGATTCTACAGTGCATTTAGTGTTTTAGGGGCGTAGCTCCTCTTAGTCTAACCTTGTCACGTCTCCATGTCCGGCGTATCTCCCGGCAGCCGGCAGTAAACGGCAGTATCTGTCCGGTGGTGGTGGTGGTGGTGTGCGGCCTGACCACCCTTACTGCGCATGCGCATATCCTTTCCACACACCTCCTCTCCACTCTCCCTCACCATTCCCCATGTCCTCTACCCCTTCTCCTCTCCACTTCCCCTCCCCCTTTCCCATGCCCCTCTCCCCTCCCCCTTTCCACTCTTCCTCTGAAACGCGGGCTATACTAGCGGACAACATTTCTTGGCAATGAAGCGAAGGCTACAGAGCCACAACGCACGTTTCCTACCGCTAATGAATGTAGTCCCACAATTGCGTCCGTATTTTCTGCGTGAGATGTATAAAATACTCCTTAGTTTTCTACATGAAGTTTTTTGAGACGGAACGCAGCGCACACAAGCGAAATATTTGTATTTCTTTTACTTTATACGTTGTCACTTTGCGTTTTTGCGTGCGTGAAAAAGTCGCGCCTTTTACCCGTACGTTAGACGCTAAGCAGCGTTTGCGTCGAAATGCAAGCCTAGCAATCTATTTCCATGGCGTTACGAGACGCGCGCCAAACCGGACTACTACGCGTAGCAGTACATGGCAGACGCTACGCCCCCGTAGCTTTCCCTTCATTGCCAAGAAAAGCTGTCCGCGAGTATAGACATGCCGAAATTCTCTCCTGCGCAACGCCGCGATGAGCTCGAGCTCATGCGCGTCCCCTCCCCTTCTCTCTCCTCTCCTACGCTGCCCCCTCTCGCCCGCCTGTCGACCGCGTTCCCCGCTCGCCCTGTGAGAATTAACGGCCAGGCTAGAGGGAAGATACGACGCGCGTAGCGTCCCTCTTCGCGTTCCACGACGCGAGGTCGGTAGCATGCCCAACGAACGCCAACGGAACGCGATCGTGCAAGTGCTCCGGCTTCGCATCGCCTCATCGTCCTCCTACGGTTCGCCCCCCCCCCCCCTATCTTGCCTCGCGGCGCAGGCAGCGTCGCGGCAGTGTCTTGATTGAAAAAACCGACCGCTCGCGTTGCAAACTTCCTCGTCCGATATTTTTCGATTTTGCATGTGTATACATCCACGCACTCATACAAACACACGCACGAACACACAAAAAATGTGATTGACCCCCCCCCCCCCAGGTCCGTAGCCTGGAATTTTTTTTTCGGGGGTGGAGGGTACTTGCTGAAAACCTTGACTATTTGAGAACACCTATTTTCATTATTTATTTTTGGTAAAAACACATACTTCAAAATTTTTGAGGCGGGGGGCCTAGGCCCCCCCCCCCCTCCCCGAATATAATGCCTGGTTCTGCTACTGCCTGCCAACAATGCTGTGCAGTATCTACGCGTGTAAAAAATTTCCACGTTCATTTTGCATACCAAGAATCTCGGTTTGCTTTCACAATGTAATATTTTTTGCGATGCCACAATGTTCGAATTAATTGACCAAAATGCATGTTGCTTGTCGTTTTGAAACACTACAAATGCGCATAATCATTTCGTACAATGCAAGGCTTTTGAAAACGTCACATATAACGCGAAGTTGCAAAATTATTACGCACAGAACATGGCGTCATCTTGGCTAGACCACATTTTTTCGTGTTGATGAACGCACTAGAATTACTGAAATGATATGTGTCCGTCAGTTCTCGCGAAATCCGGGACACGCTTGCCAACCGCGAAAAATTCTCTGCGAATAATTCGAGTATATTGATAGAGCAATGTTTGATTCGTACTACAAAATGTTGTAAATTTCCCCGTGTTTGAGAGATGTTATGTAACCCTTAGTTTTCTACGTTTGAAATTCGTATTTTTGGAGCATGCTCAATAGCCAGTGTAGTCTTAACGAAACGGACATGGAAAGGCGCAGAGCGAAGCATGCACGTTGTCATTGCCCAAAACTGACGCCTGCGAAGCGTGTCTGTACAGGTCTTTTCAAGTTTGTGCGCAATATAACGCGCACAAATTGAAGTAAATGTCCAATTAATGTTAAGTAAGGAGAGTAAAGACCAAGTACAGTGTTCGCGCAATTCTCATTCGGCCTTGTGCAATAGCTCATGCGAAGAAGCCCTTCGTGCTAGCAGACGACCCTCGCTCTCCTAGCGCAAAGCGCGACTGCAGCGCTGTGGTGGCGGGTGCGGCGACAGGCCGCCTCCTCCCTACGCGCGCCGCGAGGAGATACGGAACTGAAAAAGTATCTATAAACGTTGGATCTGAGTGGATCGGGCAGATCATCATGCTCACCTTTCCGCGGATCGCGGGCACTTGTATGCTTGTACGCTGCTCGCAACAGCGCGCGATAATGCACGCCTCCGTGCCATGCAAAAGCAAAGAACGCAATATTTTAAAAAGATATGTCAGTGAACGCACACATATAGCTTTCAAGAAAACCAGAACGACAGTACTAAATCCGCGCGATAGATTACGACCACAACACATTATAAACAACCAGTGTGCATTAAAACAGCCTTAGTCGGGCCGCTCTCTCTGTACACAGTTCAAACGCGCGATCAGTATTTTTGTTTGGTTTGCGGCGCACCGCTCATGCACACGTCCATGCCTTGTTCATTTCGAAAAACTACGACACACGCTATTGAGAAGGGTGTAGAGATACATGTAGCTAAAGAAATGAGTCAAGGAACGCAGCACAGCGTTGTTTGCGCGATAGATCGTCGGCGCTGGACGACGAAAGAAACGGCCGTATTTTCGTGGTCCGAAAGCTCCGCAAACGATTGCGGCTCAGCCTCTCCGTGGCCTCTCCTTATGGAGACGCTAGCAGACGATTCCACAACGGCGCCCAACAAAAAATGGCGGACGCGCCCAGTGTTGCCAGAGCACCAAACATTATGAATATCCCCTATTCCTCATTTCTCTGGCGTCATTCCGTAACGGTTCGCTCAATGTGAAAAATTACGCCACAGTCACTATCCCGCGCATGCTTCGCGTAACATCGATTCCCACGGTACGTGGGATCTGCCGATTTTTATTTTTTTTTTTGTCTAAGAGGATTCGAACGCCAAAGGCGCCTTCTTTTTCTTCTCAGTCGACAGCATGGATGCCCTCACCGAAAGCTTTCCGCACCTCACGCGGTTTGTCAGTTCCTCGGGGATCTATCTGCCCACCTTTGACCAAGCGGCGATGTCATGTGATGACGTCACAATGACAAACATTTTGGTGATCAGTGACGTCATAAGGCGACGTCAACCATTTTTTTTTTTTTTTTGTAGCATTCGTGTAGAAGGCGACGGGCACTTTTCGCGCTTGATGAGGCCTCTAAACTTTTCCAACCATGTGTCGACGAAAAAGGACGCGACGATATCCACCACTTCAAGCAGAAGCTTGAAGCCAGAAAAAAAAAAAAAACGATGAGAGAGAGAGAGAGAGGCACCTCTTTTGTGGACAGTTGCACGGGAGTACAAAGGCTCTCTGGTCCGTGCTTCCTTTTTTTTTTTTGTTGGGGAGCGGATGGAAGCGAGGGGGGAGGGAGGGCGTCACGCTCATTTGAAACGTTTCAAAGGAGATTATGGAAGCAGCGGCGCCCCTGGAAAGAATGGATTAGTTGCAGCAGGGACAGGATCTTCGCCGTCGCATGCTACGACGGCGGCATTTGCCTCTCTTTCTTCCAAACGTGACTTAGTGGCGTCTTCTGGTGGTTCAAGAAGAAACTACTCGCAAGATGGCGACGGTAGTACCGTCAACTTAAGCAAAATTCCAGTAACTCACACAAGTCCGCTACCTCCAAAGGTGTGCGCTCCGCGAGCGTTTCGTCCGCCAGCAGGACCTCTCTGCATGTTGGTACGGCCAAGCCGACAGGGACCGAAGTGAAGAGCAACTTGACGTCAAAGGACACCATTACGTCGTATTCACCCACGGCAATGTCGCGCACTCTTTTCACGAAAGCTGAGGAATTGGCAACGTGTGTAGCTGTTCTTCCGGCGAGCGGGCCCAGCACTTGGTGTAGGTAACCCGAAAGTCGGTGCAGCGGTGACCTTGTGAAGTCGACGATGGGCCGTAGCGGAATCCCTGGCTTGTGTACTTTTGGTTGCAAGCAGATACACGGAACTGCCATAGGGGCTTCCATCTCCATTACTATGGCAAACTTGGTCGTGGAGGTCATTGAACAGAAGGCGCTCGCCGACTTTGTTCCCAAGCCCAAGATATTCGTCCGCTACGTGGACGACTGCTTCTACATTGTCAATAAGAGGGATGCCCCACGGCTCCTGCGCCTGCTCAACTCCATAGACGCCGCCATACAGTTTACCGCAGAATATGAGTGTGACAGCGGCCTTCCTTTCCTCTATGTCCAGGTGAGCCGTACCGGAACTAGCCTTTCGTTTACTGTGCACAGGAAAGCAACGCATACCGGACACTACCTGAATTTCAATTCGTGCCACCCAGCCTGCCACAAGCAATCCGTTGTTTCTTCCCTGGTGACGCGGGCAACACGCATTTGCTCAAGTGACGATGCAACGACGAAAGAGCTTCAAACAATACATCGAGAACTAGTGACGAACGGGCACCCGAAGAAGTTTATTAAGAATGTTGAAGATCGTGTCCTCCATCCCAAGCCATCCCAGGGCAGGTAGTTTCGAAGACGTGCCGGCATCCCTTATGTTCCTGGGGTCAGCGAAGCCCTAAGCCGTATCTTTTCAAGATATGACCTTCGCGTTGCGCACATGCCGTCCAACAAGCTTAGGAATCGGCTTGTGAACGTGAAGGATCGCTTAGACAGCAAGCGATACCCCGGTGTTGTCTATAAGGTGCCATGCGCAGACTGCAGCTGCAGTTACACCGGCAAAACTGGCAACTTCACCAGGAGATTAAAGGAACACCAAAGGGACGTGAGCAACAATAAAGCGTCAAACGCCCTTGCTGAGTACGCCGATAATCACGGTCACTTCATCAATTGGAACAACGCCGCTATAATAGCTAAGGAAAAGAATTCGACCACGGGACTACTCTTGGAATCTGTTTTTATCCAGACGACTGAGGACACTATCAACAGGACAGATGAGAGTCTACCTGCCAGTTACACCCGTTCATTACGTCACACTTTAGCACAAAAAAGCGACACACGGCTCTTGCCTGCTTAGTGTGAAGAAGGATAGGATGGGTCCCGAAACGTCTCTGTGTTCTTCACCTTGACTTGGTCAGTGACCGCATCTACATCCTCATCATGATACCTGACCAGACGAACTTTGGTCGAACTCTTGACTAGGTTTTATGCTGCTGCTTACAGATATTCAGTGCCATGGATGGGTACGCATTTCACAATCAATGTACTCTGTGTGCGTCATTGTGTTCGATCATGTTGACAGAGTTAAATAGAGATGAAGTACGTCTTATATATAATTTTTTCCTCGCAAAAGTCGCAACGAACAGAGGGTGCGTCTTACACAAAGGTGCGACTTATGCACTGGAAAATACGGTATATCCCATCCCATCGATCTCAAGGGCAAGCACTTGGCGTTTTAACTTGATGACAGTGTTCAGAAAAGAAAAAAAAAAGGATGACGATAACAGTGCTCAAAAGACGCGGGAGTGGTGTCTGGTTCTCGGAACAGCCTAGCAGAAGACAGCGGCTTATAGCGCACACGTGCGTATTCTTGTTCATTTCGACGCTGTATTCCGTTATACGGTGCTTATCGACTCGGCGCTTGATTCTCACTTGTTCAGGTTTAAAATATGGGCGGCTGTACACCACACCTACTTTGCATTCAACGAAATGTGTGGTGTGCTATTGCGCACCCAGCCTTAGCAGCCCCATTCACGCGGCTCCACATACACTAATTCCTCGTAAACTCAAAGTAGTAAAAAACAGAAAAAGTTTCGTGATAAGCAAAGCTGCGCACATTCCATTGAAAAGTCCCGTTCTATCTAAAAAGATATTATCACTGCTGCGCAGTTTTTTTAGCAGGAGCGCCTAACTGGCTCTTAGCAAAGGTTCTAAAGAAAAATAATGAGTTAAGTGACATACCAGCGCTATCAACCAGCTGTGTTTTTCGGCACTGCCTTTTTATTTAGTGAAGAAAGACTGAGTAAGCCTGATCTGATTTGCAGTAACACTTGGACCTAGCAAAGCTTTCTCCAGTTGCTTAACAAATCACATGTGGCGATCGTCCCCGCCGCTGTCCTCAACTTTATTTCACACTAAGCGAAGCACGTTTTTTTGTTTCGGCTGATGCCGTCACCCCTTGAGTAGCTGCGTCGACACTGCCGCGATCACCGTGTGTGACGCCATGCTGTTCAGCTTAAAGGGACCCTGAAACGGTTTTGAATACCTTGTATAAACGCATTGAGCCGGTAAAGCGAGTCCTAAGAATCATTTGAAGACCGATTTAAGCTCACTGCGTCAACTGTGGAAAGACGATGACTTTTAAGGGCTCGTTTCTTAAACACAATATTAATGAAAACTAACAGACAATAATACCAAAGAAAATATAAGGGATATTATTCGTTGTAATTAGGATAACGTGTGAAGAAAAAGTGGACGAAAAGATCATTTGCCGCCGGCAGGGACCGAACCTGCGACATTCGAATAACGCGTCCGATGCTCTACCACTGAGCTACGGCGGCGGTCATCCTCCCGTCCACTTTATGGGGTCATCGTCTTTCCTTCATTCATAGCGAGGGTCTCGTTCTGACAGACTTGATGCCTTCAGGTAGTATGCGAGGGATTATTGGTCAGCTGCCAGCTTGTAAAAAGATCACACGCTACGTGACGCCAACAGGCAGAAAAAGTGTTCCACACTCGCTGCCATGGCTGCGACTGGCGCTGACTAACACTCCTAGGTTTAAATGCACATATATACCGCATGAAGTGGACGGGAGGATGACCGCTGCTGTAGCTCAGTGGTAGAGCATCGGACACGTTATTCGAAGGTCTCAGGTTCGGTCCCTGCCGGCGGCAAGTTATCTTTTCGTCCACTTTACTTTATTCACACTTTATCCTAATTACAACGAATAATATCCCCTATACATTTTTGGCATTATTATCTGTTAGTTCTCATTAATATCGCGTCAACTGCGTAATTTATTACAATACTTTAAACATGTGAATCGCTACCAATCGCAGCGGCTCAGCCAAACGAGTTTCCAACTTCTCGCGCCTATTACACGTAGAATTGTTCCAATACATGTAGCACCAGCGACCGATCTAATTGGATCCACTTTGCGTCACGGAACCTCCTGTGGGCAGCGAGCGTCGTCTGCCTGTGTTAAAGGCGATAGTCTTTCTTGGGGAACTTCAACGCAGAAATATTGGTCTGTCTTTCTGTTTGTCTGTCTGTCACCCCATTTAGCCACCCGGCCAAAGTTGAATCACTTGCTTACCGCCCACCCATCTTGAACTGGTACGGCTGTTCATAGTTGTGAACTTTGTCGATCAAAAAGTAAATATTACGCATATCTGAGGCGCAACATCACTAGGGAAGTATTAGGTGGTGTGTTCCTTTAATAGAAAATACATAGATACATAATTCTAAAGACCCTAGTTTCTTAAACGACCCCTGACACCGAATTTGGAAACGCGAGATGCTTGTGTTGTTTCATAGTCCTGCATGCGGGGGCACTTCTGACCGATTATGAGTGACGAGCGTTGCCTTTAAGATATTTTAATTTGGTTTTAAAGTAAGCCTGAGTGCTCATCTGAACTTTGAACTCCTATCAACATAACCACTAGTATGACGTAGACGTAGGCCCCTTGTGACGTTGCAGAGGTAAAGCAAGTATTGTCGACGTCACAGACAGAAATACGCGCCGCGCACTGTGGTTATAGTGAACTAGAACCGACTTCCTTGTGGCGCGAACGGGAGGGTTCAGGCCACGGCCACCTGGATCGGGGCGCGCGGCGGTGTTTCTCCGGCCGTCCCATTCGGACGGAGGAGGCGTAATTGCAGAAAGGGGCGTGACCGCTCCTTTCGCCGCACCGCGGCGCGCGCCGACTACCCCTCCATTCCTTTGCGCTCTATGCGGGAAGGTTTGCGGCGCATAGCGGCGCCTTGAAGATATCGCTGTAGAGTAACCGTGGGTTAGCATAGCACTTCCACCACGTTCACAAAAAGCACATAAAAGGATAGATGGCGGCTATCGCTATATTCTTTATTTTTTTTGTGTGTGTGTGTGCGCCAGTCCTTGTCGTGATGATGGTGACCGAAGCGAAAACACCCGTGAGTCACTTTTCAAGAAAATTGTTTTGGTGTTCTTAAGTGCAGCATATCAGTAAAAAGTATACATGCGAGGGAAAGCACGAGATTTATTAAAAACTCCTTTTTTCTGAGTGCTTCCAGAATAGCGGCAACGATCCGAAGGTTGGTTCCGCTGCTTAAAGGAGGTTGGCGGATTTCCCTTGGGATGCTGCGGCCTTGAGTGCGCGAGCTTTACCTGCTGGAAGGAATGACACTTTGGCGTCGAGGCAACGTAATATTCATTGGTGTTGACTGACAGTAAGGCACGCAGCAGTACGGCACGTTTCTGAAAAACACGGTAAATTACACACGGAATCCCAGCGCAGACTAAAAAACAAATTACTTGCCTGAAGTCAACGTGGTATGACAATGTGAAAATGCATATGAAAACATATATGCTAGTCGCAGAAAGCCTTATCAGCAGCCGCTCAGCCAAAGAACCGGTAGATTAGTTCGAATCTTAAAGGGCAAACCGCATGCATGCAATAATGGAGGCGGAAATTGGGGGACCCTTAAGCTTCGCCTTTAAGAGTTAAATGCGACAGTGATATCTGCGCGCATACACAGACGCACACGAACGTATACACACACACACCGCCGCCGACACCGGAATTACTGCGAAACGGGCTCTTCCATGCTGTCGCGCTAAAGCGACAAGCGATACCAAAACGAAAGTGGCCACTGCGCGACCGACCCTTAGCTAATTCGCAGGCGACAAGCGCGCGCTCATCGCTTTCGCGTTCAAATTCGCCCACATGCGGCCTGCGCTTAAATAAGAACGTCTCATTCACATCACTGTCGCATCGTGGGAACTTCAGAATGCAAAAAGACGTGCCCACCAAAATGTTGCCTATCATCGGCAACGTGAAAACGTGTGCATCATTATCATTACCGCAATTTAGTTTTCCAGCAACGTGATGCTCTTAAGACAGCGCTCGACCGCAGAAGATAGCTATGCAGTACAGACGACGACGAAATGTATTTCCTTTAGAAAGAAGCATGGCGCGCGCCGGTCCAGGCGGCCGTGGGAGAAACGAGCGCCAAAAGAAAGAATGAGAAGCACGGCAAATCACGTACTCGGCACAATACATGTGTCATATGGCACTTATGTAGCGGCCGTGGTCATGGGATATGAACGCGCCGCGCATACGAAGTCCCCTAAGAACGCTGCTTGGCTCTATCTCGACGGTAATATGCTACAGAGAACAACACTCACTGTGTAAAGCCCGATTAACAATACGTAACAGCGTACCTTGATTCCAGTCACCACGTGCACGATGTCCAGTGTGCATTTTTCCAAACACATCTGCGGCTGTCTACGGCGCGGCCAGCGCGGCATCATCCGCAAGGGGGTGGGAGGAGAGCGCCGCGTCGCGGCGCGCGGCTGAACTACCTCAATTACATTTTTTCAAAGGGGCGCGCGCCGAATGGGACGGCCGGAGCAACACCGCCGCGCGCCCCGATCTAGGTTTTCCAGGTGGCCGTGTTCAGGCGTTCCTCTTGGCGAAGAAAAATCCAGGTGGCGCCAGTGCAACTTTTTCTAGTCGCACCGCCCCTTCTGCTGTAGGCGCTTGCGCGCGTTTCTTGTGTGCATTTCTCCACGTTCCGCGTCGTTGTAGCGGTGCCGTGCATTTATAGACAGTTTCAGTTGAACGCCCACTACATATATGTGGACGCAGCCTGTCATTGGGAATGGCTGGCAGGCTGCGTCCGCAGAGCTGCTGCGGATGCCCAAATAAAACTGTGTAACGCGTTTAACAGACAACGTGTATGCCGTTCGCTTCGACTAACTTCCAGATATCGTACTCGGCTGTTTCAGGAGGTTGAAACAACTTACACACGTAATTGTACCCGAGATTGAGAATAATTTCATTCTAATTTTAAGCAACTTGCACGCGGCGAGTGCGTGAGATCGAACAGTGGACCATACGCTGGGGATGATAATTTTCGCCCTTATTATTTGCAGGTCAACACATTAGAAGAAAGAAAAATTAAAGCGCTTTCGGGTGAGGACGTAAAACTGCGGTGTCTAAGCGGCGTCTGTAGTGAACTGGAATCGTTATAATTTATTATCATACTCTTACGTTTTTCTTTATATTTCACTACAGCTGTTTCGACTAAGGCGCAGCTCAAGTGGCAGCTCAACAAGCGCGTGGCTGACGTCACCCAATACTGAGCGTACGTCATCACGCGTGCCCCGAGGCGCGACCGCCGCGGCGCGGCGCTAGTTTCTTATGCTCTTTCGGCGCGCGTTTTGAACCTACACTAAAAATGACCATAATTAACGCTGCTAGAATTAATTAGACATCACGTAGGAGTATTTGCGGTGTCATTCCGTGATTACAAGGCATAGACCTACTTATTGCAACATAAATGTCACAAACAAAAAATCGGCTGTCAGGGGCCCTTTAAGCTGCGGCTGCGCTGAAAATACCATGCTATGCGCGCCGACGAACGCCCTCTGCCACGGAGGAAGGAACCCGTTTGCACAAGCTCATGTTTCCGACGTACTGCCAGATGGCTTCCATATCTCACGCAGCGTAGACGCAGCGCCTCCTCTATCGTCTTTACACGGCATTTGCAGCGGAGCACGCAGATACGCGGCCAATTTTTTTATCTTGAGGTATCTTTTCTTGGACACAACGATTGCCCTGGCTGTGTTTTGTACCACCTATCTATCTTTTCTTGGACACAATGAATTGTCCTGGCTGTGTTGTGTACCACATATCTAGCAACTGGTGACTTGTAAAGCTGGGACATTGTGTAATGTTTGTGAGGCATCTGGCGAGCGGAATCTGTTCAGCTCGTCGCTGCAATGAGCGTCGCGCTCTCCCTATCCGGTCAACGCCACGATCCACGTGTCTGCGGCTGTAACTTCACCCCTGAAGACACAATCACATTGCCCGAGTGTACGCTTATCGGTGATCGTTCTCAAATTTTTTGTTTGGCCGCATGCAGGTTGTAGTCGTACAGGAGAACAAATCAAAATCTGCTGGCAGTGTGGCGGCACTTGTCAGAGCAGATATCAACCACTCCGCGAACTTCGTCTCTGTTGCCAGATGGCGTGCTGCCGCACAGGGCCATGGCCTCCGAGGTTGCGTGCAACCTGTCGGCGCGCAATCTCGGAGGCCATGACTGGGCGAAGCTCGAACCGTAGAGTGCGCTCGTGGGAGCGCTGCGATCGCCAGTGTGTCTCACGAGTTGAGGAGGCAAGGCAGTGGAGAAGGACGGTATTGGCCGCGAGATCGAGCGGAGTCGCCGCCTGGCGGCTACTGGCTGAAGCGCGCCTAGTGTGGATTGCTCCATGCGCCGTCTGCTAGCCGCGTTGCGTTTCCATGGGCGCGTACGTCGTGCAGGGCCTCAAAAGGTGGTTTGTTCCGTTGCGTTGGTGCAACTTTAACCGCTCGTACGTATGCCTAACAACACGTGAAGAAGCATTTGGCCTTGATCGGCTGTATATGTACTGTAATAAGATCAGTGAGTGCACTTGTCGAGAGTGCTGTGTGTGGTCGTCGTACCGTCCGTTCACGAGAGTCACATCAGTGTAGGTGCCGCTCTGTGGTTCAAGAGCATTGCAAAGTGCACTTGGCGTTGTCCTAAAGATGAGAAGTATTAAATCTCATGTGAATATAGCTTTTTAGCGGCTCGGTGGCCGTTTATAACTGTCGTTTATAGGTTACTGTTTATAGGGACTGTCGTTTATAGGTTACGCGACGAGCTTTAGTTGTGTACGGTCCTGGTCCCACTGCAGAGAAATATTTCTGTCAAGTCACGCCTGACACTTCGGTACTTAAATTGTCCCCTAAACAGGACAGAAAATGGAATGACACGGAAATCGCAAAGCTGAGTTGCCTTGCGCAATTATAACTTGTGGCGAAATGTATACAAAGACACCCGTGTACTTGCGAGGCAGCTTATGCCTGTCAAATTTGCGCTTTGGCAAGCTCAGTGTCGGAAGTGCGTCAGGCCTCAATCTCTTCTGCGAAAACCCTTAAAAAGGAGAGAGCGAGCGAGAAAAATATATTCATCAAAATCAGCAGTGGCGATGAACTCGCTCGCGCATTTTCATCGCTTACGTGGCGAGTGAGGGCTCATAAAACGACACCCTTTACTATGCACCAGATCATGCATACACACTTGCCGCGTTTCGGTGCACGTACTTGCCCTGCGTAATACTGAGAACTGTTCTCGCGGCCGTGTAAACACAATGGAACATGCGCGAACTACAAAAGGGCTCGGGGACTCTCGTTTAAACAGACTCATAGCCAAGCGCGAACAAACTTTGCATTCACAGCGCAGACGGTACATGAATGACAAAGAATAAATTCCATGAATTAATTTTCTTCTGTCTCGATTGATTCTCGCTTCATTTTCCTGCGGAAGTGTAGGAAAATCAAAGCACAGGGAAGCTTCCCCGAGCGTTCGCTTACTGCGACCGTCTTCACGCTCGTAGTGCACAGCAGCACCAAGCATATAAATGCACACTTTAGCGAATATTAATGAGAACTAACAGACAATAACGCCAAGGAAAGTACAGGGGGTGTTATCTATAGTATTTTAGAATGTAAATGTGAAGAAAGTAAAGTGGACGAAAAGATGACTTGCCGCCGGCAGGGACCGAACCTGCGACCTTCGAATAACGCGTCCGATGCACGTAGAGCATCGGACGCGTTATTCGAAGGTCGCAGGTTCGGTCCCTGCCGGCGGCAAGTCATCTTTTCGTCCACTTTACTTTCTTCACATTTACATTCTAAAATACTATAGATAACACCCCCTGTACTTTCCTTGGCGTTATTGTCTGTTAGTTCTCATTAATATTGTGTCTAACAAAGATAAACGAGCCCTTGAAAAATCATAGCTTTCCTACACTTTAGCGAAGTTATCGCTGACTACTCACCATTCTTTCTCGTCTGCGAATGCGAATGCACCGTCGTCGAAGTGCTTGCTGCAGACCATCGCGTACTTGGAAGGCGTCCTGCCGTTACGAAGCCTAACGAGCCACAGTCGGCGACGTTCCGCGTCGGTGGGATAAAAATGGAAGCTTATCCCTGGCTCTGTGCAGTATGTGCGGCATTGTGGCACCGAACAAAACCTCACCATCGATAACGAAGAGTTTTCCGCGGCTACGGAACACAAAATCACGATGTGAAAACAGAAGCCCCCTGCACTTCTACACACACCACACGAAACCAGTATCCACACTAGCGGGGTGACGGTGCTGCCACCTATAGGTCGATCTCGCCGCGAATAGATATAATTGTCCGCAGCGGCCTTGGTACACGGTGCGTCGCTTAATTTGTGGTGCGAATGATTTGATGATGCTCTAGCCTACTAAACGCTGACAAAGCTTCAAAAAACCGTTTCAGGGTCCCTTCAAGAAAATGGTCAAACCAGCTGATGTTGCAGGCGAGATCGGTGTAGCCCACCGCTATAGGTCCAGTGAATCAGATTTCTTTGTGAATGTTGTTGTGACTGGAAGGACAGATCATCTCGCACGATGCAGCCACACAATCAGCGCCATTTTGACGTCCGGAAACTTCGAGCCTCGAATCCTCTTCTTTGATTAGGGCTACCTTTCTTTGTGGCATCAATGACTTGCTTTGCTTTGGCGGTGTTATCCTCACTACACCACACAGCCGACGAAAAAATTCGCGCGACGTGCCTTGCGTAAATAAAAAAATATTGAAATCGAATCTCTCACGGTAAACAAAACAAAGTGTACGAACCGTTCTATTTTGCAGGGCCTGCCTCTGTGCACATCTATATCGTCACAGCATCACATGACGTGACACAGGGTTGCTGGACAAAGTTGTTATGACGCTAGGTTCCGACTTCCCATTCGGAGCCTCATGCGAACCTTGTGAAAAGGCCCAGCGGTGAAGTTCTTAGTCAGGATTTAGAGATATTCTAAAGAGGGCACGGAAATACTTCAGAGATAAAGGGCAATAAATAAATTACACCTATGAGAAATCGTACGGGACCGCGGAAAATTTCGACTTAGTCGATTTTTCGAGATATGCGAGTGTAGTGTACAGCACTACCGCCAGATGGCAGCACGGCATGTACTGCTTTCTGTAATAAGGGCTGCCAATAAACCTGACGTCACTTGTCCGCCCGGAGACTCGGCTGTCGTGTCACTTACTCGCCCGATGTGCTCGACAGCGAGTTCGAGTTAACAAGGTAGTACTGTACATGGAAGTGTGCCAGGCGCTGAAAAAGCAACCGAAATGCCACACATCCCGGGCACCTTGTTGAGGCGGTGGGACAGGTCATGCACGTACGGCACAACCACAGGGGGCACCTTTTCGGTGTCCGGTTTATTGGGGCCAGTGTGGTTCCCGATATTCAATTCATTGAACAAACTTCCGGCAATAGAAATCAACAATTCAACGGTCCTACGTAGTTGGAAGCTGAACGTGACATGATGGTCACAAGACTTTCTGAGAGCAGCACGGATGCAGTTTTTTGCAATACCCTTTTCCCAATCTTGTAATGGGCCGAATCGTAGCTGAGGATTAGTTTTTTAGATCTCAAATGGCATCTCCAGAATACCTGACCTTCATGCACACCTATATAAAGAGTCTGGTGCTGGGCCTGTTGGTGCATAGTTTGCAAAAACAACAGACCCATTTTTGCAAGACGCGTATTTCAAAGAGAAATTTTGACAAACGCGCACGCTGGGAACACACATGTGGGTTCGCGAAAATTTCTCTTCTTGTGTACACGTCTTTCGAGGCTGGGTTCATTGTTTTTGCAAACTTATATGAATACCAAGAAACTGTGTGCATCCTGATTGGGGTAACTCAAACGTGAATCTAGGCCCTTTGGCACATTTCCTGTTTTTCTACGCTCCACTTCCTCACACATAGGCTTTCCCTACTCCTCTTTTGTAACTGGGGGAGCAGATCGGGGAGTGCTAAACATACAAGTCAAAGTTTCCATGATAAACCAGGGCGATATTCTAGGAGGGCACGAATTATGCTAGTAAATACATTCAAATTCAGAGCCTGCTTTCATCATGGGGAAAGGTTATCATGAGGTCGCGATGGGGAAAGGTCATCATCGAGAGAGGGAAAAAAATAATTTGAAGACGCATCACTTTCAGTGGCAGTGTGTAGAAATGTAAACATCAAACGTAGAGGCTTGTCCCGTGCTCTGTGTTACTTCAAACGCAATGTGCACATTTGTACACACTTCATGAATGGACAGCTAGCACTCACTTAATGCACTGTGTAGAGCTGGAGAGGATCACTTTGCTGAAGGCGCTACTATGTTCAACAAGATATTCAGCGTGCCATGTTCTCGGGATAAATTTTGTTTGCTAGAAACGGGTATAACGAAAAACAAGTTTTACACGTGCTTCAGGCTTAGCATTTCGTTCTTTTTGTGCAGAAATGGATAATGAATGGCTGCAGAATAAAAATAATCACAGTTAATAACTGATACTTGCACACAACATATTAGCCTGTTTTATATATTGAGTGCCTTGTAATGATGCTGTGCAAATTTGAAGCACTTGTGAACACAGGGTTCGTGGCTATAGAGGAAGTCCACAGGCGCACTGTCGTACCTGTGAGCGCCGCAGCTGTGGTGGCCGGTCAAAGGTGAGCAGAGGCCGACGTGTTCTGATGGCGGGCGGCGGGAACGTGTGGTACTCCTTCTGGTCCACACCAGGTGGCGCAACAGAGTAGAGCAACTTTCCATTAACAAAGTCTTTGAGTATGTAGCGCGACGCACGTGGGTTATCTGGCAACCCACTCTGTGTCATGAAGCCTCGCATGTCTGCAAATAAGCCAGTTTAACAACAATCAAGATATGGCCCAAGCACAGATGTTTATCTATCCAGGCATTTCTAACATCAGAAACTTGTGCAAGAAATCAGTTCGAGTTTAGTTTTGAGAAGTAGCAGTCCAAATTACATACAGTAGATGAGAAGATAAAGCAGGAAGAAATATTTTTTTATAAGCAAACCTATGTATGACATCAAGGCATTGCTTCGGGCTAGTTGGTAATCTATAATTACGAGATTTATAGCGCGGAACTTCTACACAAGGGACAAAGGAACACGACGAGCACAAGCGCTAACTTCCAACTAACGTTTAATATCTGCGCTCGCAAATATATACAGTGAAAGAAAGAAAATAAAAGAAGAAACAGCTACAGCCACTCATCTGATCAGCACCACACGTGTTCGTTGCATTGCATTTTTAACACCACACGTGTTCTTTGCAAGGGCGTAGCCAAGGGGGGGGGGGTTGGGGGGCTGAAACCCCCCCCCGAAATTTTTCAGTTTTGCTTGCGTATATAGGCACGCACACATACAAACGCACGCACGAACATACATAAAGTATGGTTGACCCCCCCCCCCCCCCCGAAAAAAATTTCTGGCTACGCCCCTGGTTCGTTGCATTGCATTTTTACCAGCTGCCATCAAGATATCCCATTTCTCTTTGGGATAAGAGAAGGGATGGTGCGCTGACACACTCGTAATCACCGCAGTTCATTGCTGCGGCTTCTATTATTTCACGCGTGCACCGGTCTTTGACAACACTGCCGTATTGTCAAAGTTCGTGTCTGCTCACACAAAACTTGTAAAAAGGGGAATCGCACAGATGTGCCAGCTCAATGCACTCAAGAAGTCCTGCCTGCACCGTATCAGTGAAAGCTTTGGCTGTCAGATACAGCGCTTGGCTGCAGCAGGCTACCCAGAGCACTTGACCGTAGCTGTAGCTGAGGTTCTTCTGCGCAAGACGAAGAAGGCGTGTCAGCGGGATCAAACGGACAAAAACGAGGAACGAGATCAAAGGAAGGTGGCTGTAATTCCATATCTGCACTCAACGTCACACCGTCTCAAGAAGATTGGCGAAAATGCAGACGTCAGAGTCGTCATGTCAGCCCCCCAGAAATTGACCAACTTATGCAACCTGACTTCACCAGTAAAAAAGGAAAAAAAGGAAGTGCAATACACAGCACAAGAACAGATACGTCGCATGCGCCGAAGGTGTTGTGTACAGGATACCGCTGTCCTGTGGCAGAACATACGTCGGGCAGACGGAAAGATGCCTCAACAACCGTTTAAGGGAGCACAGCGGCAACGTGGCAAAAGGAAGACAAGGGCACCTGGAGCAACATTGCCAGGAGTGTGGGTGCACACCGTACTTTGACAATACGGCAGTGTTGTTTAGAGACAAAGACCGGTGCACGCGTGAAATAGAAGCCGCAGCAATGAACTGCGGTGATTACGAGTGTGTCAGCGCACCATCCCTTCTCTTATCCCAAAGAGAAATGGGATATCTTGATGGCAGCTGGTAAAAATGCAATGCAACGAACACGTGTGGTGCTGATCAGATGAGTGGCTGTAGCTGTTTCTTCTTTTATTTTCTTTCTTTCACTGTATATATTTGCGAGCGCAGATATTAAACGTTAGTTGGAAGTTAGCGCTTGTGCTCGTCGTGTTCCTTTGTCCCTTGTGTAGAAGTTCCGCGCTATAAATCTCGTAACTATGTATGACATGGCAAACAGAAAATGAGACGTACACCTTTAAGGGTTATGTGGCTGCTGGAATTTACCGAACACCAAGCCAAGAATACACATTTAGTGCTAGGGAGACAGATCATCCAAAGGTATCCTTAAACACTACAGCATGCTCTCATGACATTCTTGTACACGAGTGTACCGGAAAAGGAACCCTGTGGCCACTGATGCTTTCCTCAGCCCTATCTTCATAATTAGCGCCGAGTTCACATCCGTTACTCCTTCCGCTTGAAGTGCCAACACTTCAAGCGGAAGACAGAAGTGCATTACCAGTAACGGAATGCACCGAGGTTTTCAACAATAATTTTGCCGCAGTATTGATAGTTCACTTCGGCTCCCTCAACCTCATATTGCACTTCATTTTTTACCCATTATAGTTACAGCATACGGCGTACAATGCGCAACAGAACGCCTCCCCTTAAAACAGGTCCAGGTCCCGATGGAATCAGCACTAAACTTCTAAAGCTAACCAAGCATCATTCAGCCTACTTACTTTCACTAATATTTCAGCAATCCATCGACACAGGATGCGTACCAGAAGACTGGAAGTCAGCGTTCATAATACCCATATTTAAATCAAGTGACAGTTCCCTTCCAAGCAACTACAGGCCGATCTCATTAACCTCAATTAGCTGCAAGCTACTGGTACATATAATACACACACATACCAAAACAACAACAACCGAATGCTCATTAACCAGCACGGCTTTCGCAGACGCCTGTCCTGTCAAACTCAACTCTTCGAATTAGCAACTGATCTTCATCGATCACTGCACTCATCCCTGTAGCTGACGCAATTTTTGTCGATTGTTCGAAGGCATTCGACCGTGTCCGTCACAACCATTTGATTTTAAAAATACGCAATCTCCAACTTGATCAGAAACAACACAATAAGTTGAACAGTTTCTGACAAACCGCAAACAGTTTGTCAAAATACAAAATCATATCTCGAATAGTGAACGCGTAATATCAGGGGTACCACAGGGGCCAGTGTTGGGCCCACTTTTATTTTTAATCTACATCAATGACATAGTAAACGACATAAATGCATCAATTAGATTGTTTGCAGATGGCTGCGTAATATATAAAGAAATATCGCTCCCTACCGACATTACTCATCTACAGTCTTCCCTCAATAAAGTAACAGACTGGTGTTCCGTATGGCAAATGCCAACAGATAAGACAAAGCACATTAAGTTTAACACGGCAATTAATTCTCAGAGCAATTTGTACACAATGAACACTATCACAAGTGACTCAGTTTCGACATTTAAATATATAGGTATAATATTTAATTCGACCTTAACCTGGAATGACCATATAGAGTACACACTTTCTAAGGCCTTATGGAAGCTCGGCCTCCTGAAGTGGCGCCTTCATCTCGCGAACCGTGACACCAGGTTATTAGCATATCACTCGATCATCCGGCCTTCATTAGAATACGCATCTATAATTTGGCATCTCCATTATGTTACCTGGACTAACCACCTCGAATCGATCCAAAATAAAGCAGCCCTGTTCATCCTGTCATCTTACTCACGATTTCAAAGTGTCACAAAACTAAAAAAACACCCTCAATATGCATTCACTCGCTGTGCGCCAAACACTTGCCCGGTTATCCTATTTTCACACCATCTACGATAGCAGCACATCATTTTCGCGATCTCATATTCTTCCAGCGCACCACATCTCGTCTAGGCTAGACCACACTTATAAAGTTAAACGAATTTTTTCTCATATTGAAAAATACCGTAATTCACCTCTTGCACTATCAACGATTACCAATCTTTACAGTCAGCGCTCCACTCGTTTCTCGAGCGCAATGACACTTTTTAAAAAATAACTTCACTGTATTATTTTTACTGCATGTTATGTTGATTGCGTTCATTTCAGAAACTAAAGAAACCTAAAGGTTAGAATCATAGGCATGCGCACAGGGGGGGCAGCCGCCCCCCTTAATCAATCACCTAAGAGGGGGGGGGCGCAAAATCTACCCTGTACATTGACCCTTATAGACACCTAAGAGGGGGGGGGGGGGCACAAAATCTGCCCCATACATTGACTTAGTAGGGTAAGGGGGGGGGGGAGGAACGCTGCGACGGACCTTTGCCCCCCTGATGGGGAACCCCGCACACGCCTATGGTTACAATCATGATGTTATCGTTATATTGCGGAATGTTGCGCTGTATTTGTGGAATGCACTGTATTTCTGGTATTTGTTTTGTTCAATTGCTGTACGCCTGAATTGAGAATGTATCCCTCACTCCTTCGTAATCCCCCCCCCCCCCTATGTAATGCCCTCCGGGCCTTTAGGGTATCCAAATAAATAAATGGTCATTCTCTGAGTCAGCCCAAACGCTCAGCTTTCCCAAGGCAATAAAGATATCGAGGAAAATTATTCCACATGATTATTAGGGCACATGGCTATAGAGGTGTACTACTAAGCGTGTCGGTGTACTGCAGGGATGCTCATAGGGGCGTTACGTTTCCACACATACATTGGAACAACTATGTGCGTATCATGCAAGCTTATGTAATAAAGTCACGCATTACTTTGCACTACTCTGATTAATACTTCTTTCATGACTTGCAGCAGTTAATAACCAAATTGACTATATCAGTTTACATTAACCGGTAAATGTCCCTGAAGTCACATCCGGCACACCTTAGAGAACTATACACATAGAACATATCTCAGCAAATAGGCAAGCGGTCCCACTGTTTTTAGCCACTGCAACATGAGACCAAAAAAACAAAGATATAGGAAATTAAGTTTTTTTAGTGGGAGTGCACAAATGATATGTAAAGAGAAATAAAAGCAGTGGCTCCTTAGAACAAGCATTGTATGCATTGACATTCTTTCATTTTTTCTTATTCCCTCGTTATGTGTGTGCACCGATTAAAAGACGACCAATAATTTCCTCACTACTTTCCAATTAGATTCAGCAGTGCCAAAATGCTGTATGGTCAGGCGAGTTTTTTACAGACAGTGCAACAAGATTCTGTTCACTTCTGCGTCTCCTCCATTTTTGTAGCACTGAATTATCATGCATTAAATCAACAAAGGCATTCTCACAAAAAATTTATCACAGCATAATAGTATGTACAAAAAATTTGAGTCTGAGAGTTTCCCTTGTCTCAAAAAATTGGTCACCTCAAAAAGGTTTTTTTTTCCTGCACTGTTCCCCATCGACCTGGATGCTACAATGGCACTTGACGTTCATTTTTAGCAGCAGCTTTCGTTACTGCCACCAATGCAGCATATTATAGGAAACGTGCAATAAGGCAGTGGCGCCGCGATGCGGGAGTGAGCGAAAGCGTCTCACGTGCTGCATGTGGCAGCTGGCCTATGAGCGGAACCATGTAAGGTTGTTAGAGGTGCTTTGCAATGTCATGTATTAACTGCTGTGTCGTAAACTTTGCTGATACTAGCTAGAAGAGCTGTCCCCCAGGAACGAAGTTCAGCTTTCCATTGCGACCATGCTTCAGAGACCAGGAGGAACAGTGGATTCGCAGCGTACTCAGTGCGAAGCAAGTGATCCCGGGCATATTTACAAAGTAAATGTTGCCGCTAGATCCCTGTGAATTTATGCTGCACGCAGGTTAAGTGATACTTTTGCAGTGCTAATGGAACCGAGTGGCAGCCGGCAAAGTGATATTGCATATATGCAGTCCAGAATTCATTGGTGAAAGGCCATCGACAGATCCAGTTCCTCCCTCGTACGCTCCTGCTGTTTTTTCGTCGACGTACCGCAGTTCGTCAGGCTGCGCAGTTCATAAATGGGAATAGTAAGGTAGCCTCAAATGCGTGGCACAGTGCATCAGGGTCCGACTAAATTTCAACATTTACTCCAGCTGTGCTGCCTTTGTTCCTTCACAGAACTGCGCATGCAAGCAAAGCGCCGCACACCATTCTAGTGCTACGTGACAGCTGAGATATCACATCCATAACTGGCACATAACAAAACTACTCAAGCACTCGTGCAGCCCGAGCAGTGTCTACAGACGGAGCTAAACTATACAGCACAGAAAAACTTGCACAACTGCTACGGCATCACAAATTGAAAGACGGTCTGATGATCACGTTTTACTAGCGCCCATCGCACTGGGTTGTCTCAGAAGTCTTGCTACAGCACGTGTCAGACTGAAATGACATAATAAGCAGGCCGAATGATCAGAAAGACAAGCCTCAATGGCTATGGCATATACTTCCATGTTTACGCTGGCATCTTCCTTTCAAAACACCGACTTTTCGATGGAGGCAAAGTGCTAGAGGCACACAATGTCAGTGCACATAAAAGAACAGTACAAATTTCCAGAGCCCTCCACTACGCCTCATGATCATATTGTTAGGTGAAATGACACGAGGCGTGACTACTTACGAGTGTAGTTACACTGATGATGGTTCTCTTCTTTGTCGTCTTCTGTACGCTCTGACCTTTGATGTGCTAGCTACATAGCATTACCCCCAGCGGTAAAAGCACCGTCTCGGTGCACTTTAAACATGGTCTCCAGAAGGCGGCCGGTACGGTTTTAGCCTACTGACCTGCACTACATCAGTGGGTGTGGTTGCAGGCAGGTTAGTCTCAGAGATGTGAACGATCTCATAGGTGATGTCCATTGCCTGTTTGACGACACGGCAAGGACCCTAGTACAGTGATGTGATTGACTGAAGCTGTTTTGGAGCAGGTTTTTGGAGCAGCAAAACGTTCGTATTGAAGCAGGAAAAAGGGCTTTTGGAGCAGCCAAAAAAAGTGTTTTGAAGCAGGGAAAACAGCTTTTAGAGCAGCTAAAAGCTCACTGCCAAGTGGAAAAATTGACCGTGTGAAGCAAAACAGTCAAATAAGAAGGACCTCTTCTGAAATAAAATGTTCTGCCCAATAATGGATGTTCACATAACACCACCGGGTCACCGAACAGCCCATTCGATACAGTGGAATTCAGCTGGGGAATTTCACGAATTCGCATCAGCCAGTTATGTTTACATCAACGGCTCCTAAATTGGTTTACTTAATGATATATGCGATGGGTTCGCAAAATGCCTGGATCGAATTGGGTTGGATTTTTGTCAATGTGACTAGATCACAATTGTGGCGGTTTGGGCGTGTTGGTACGACATGACCAATAAATTCTAGGCGCACAAAGAGACGAGGACAAAGAACAAATATGACGCACAGGCGCAGTAGCACCTGTGTGTCATACGTATCATTTGTTCTTGTCTGTGCGCTTAGAATCTATTGCTCGTGGCCAGATCACGAAAAGAAATCTCGATTTCTGGGAGATTTTCATGCCAACCGTACAAACATAAGAAATGGCCGAAATCTGGGAGTTTGGCAGGTATGCACTATGTAGGAGGCTTTTGTTCGTTTACAGGAAAACCGTTTAGCGATTTTGGAGTCCGTGAACGCCCTGGGAAATAGAGATGTGGCCCTATCTGCTCAAGATAAATGAATTCCTTTGAGAGTAATTCCCAGAACGAAGAGCTGCTGAATCCCGGTGCTCCTTCGTGGCCTCAATGTGCCTCTTGCTTGTACCATGTTGCTTTATCGCTGCAAAACCATGCTGTTAGCAGTTAATGGTCTGACTGCAGACAATGCAAAATCCACTGCCATCGCTGCCTTGGCAACACCAAGATGATACAGTGTCACCATTTTCGTCCATCTTGTTGAGCATGTCGACATTGAACTTGGTGGAACGACCTGAGGCTCTGAGACGGCGAGACACGAACAATGCGAAAAGTGATTCCCCTCAAGAAACGCGATACGCTTTTTGCTAATCTCGCCTAGAAGGGAATAATCTTTGTTGCTAGCCGTTCCACGGTGAACCTAGTTTTCCACGAGTTTTGCTCCCCGACAGGAGTTGCATTCCGTGAAAATTCTCAAACACGAAGCTGCCAATTACCTGCGCCAGTTCACGGCTCCTGCAAAGGTTGTCCGCCATCTTGTCAGCTTATTGGTTTGTCGGTGCTTGCCTACCTCGGTTTGCGATAAGCGCGGTTAGGAGACCAACTGCTGTTATGTCTGCCCTGTATAGATACGCCTAACAGTGGTTAGCCGTAACCGTAGTCAGCTTAGCCACGGTTAAGGCTGTAGCAGAACTTAAAAAAGGGGCAAAAAAAAAAAAGACAGACAAGGACAGCACTGTACTAACAACTGAAATTTTATTTCTATGCCGCTGCGGCGGTGCGCTCCTTCCAAGGCGCATTTTCAGGGGGAGGGGGGGAGGTCACACCGATTTACAGCAGTCTGGAGAGGATTATGTCGGCCCCCAAAAGCCTGAGCAAGCCAAACCAGCACTTAGCTAGCCTCCCCGTCAATCAGCATTCGGACCCCCAGAAAGCGCCGGGCGGCGTGCCGCGAAAAATGATGCACGAACCCATTCCTCGTGCCACGAAAATCCTGCCGCGCGGCAGCTTTGGAGTCGCATTTTGCCACCGCCGGCGCGCTGAAAGGAGTGCTAGGGGAAGGACATGTTTTTCGAGAGCTCCGAAACGACAGTGACAGATAAGTGTTTCTGTATGATTTGACCTTGCCTCTATATGTACCTTTATGAGTACATAAGCCATGAGCGTAAAGCTTAGTCGGACTTATTACGTTGAACTGTTTTGTGTGTGTGTATGTCTCAGTCGTTTGGTTTTCTTTTTTTTCCCTGCCGCCACGTGGCTGAGGTGTGTGTGAAGACCTACCACGTGTAGGCACATGTGTCTTGAAGTGCAGCGCATACACAGGCTTCTATGCTACCTTTTGGCTTAGGGCAGTGTACTTGGTACGCCGTGTTTTGTGGTTCTCTGATGTGACAATTTTCTAACACGTGGTCACCGGCGGAGTGTTCAGGGTGCGGGTTAAGTTGAAAAATGTAAATTTGTGCGGATGAGAAAGCAGAAGAAGCTGACGCCAAGTGTAGGCAATGCGAGTTCGAGTCGAAAATGGAAAAAATAATGGCTGTCCAGAGTGGGCTCATGACGAGAATCGCAGAGCTGGAGAATGCGCTGGCGACAGGGCGAGAGAAAACGAAGGCCATGGGAGAAAGGCTTAGGTCAGCCGAGGAGGGGCTATTGAAGGTCGTCGAAGTGAACAGAGAAGACGGCAGAAACATTAGGGTGTCGACCGCCCGTGGGGGAGAGGCGAAAGGAGCATCAGGCGTGACAAAGGCAGACACAGTGGTCACAGGGTGTTGAAGAATTCTATTGTGTAAGAGCGCGAGCTCGATTGGACACGAAGAAGAAAAGGAAGATCGCCGACAGCGTTCGCCATGAACACTATGCCAAACAAACAAACAAACTATGGCAGTGCTATAGTCTGCTCCGTTCTACGAATGTGAAGGTGAGCGACAGCAATCACCAGCGTGAGAGAGACGATGAACCGTCTTAAAGAAAAGCGCACGTCGTGTGACAAATGAATACGCGCCTCATCAATGAAGCTAACAGCGTTTTACAAAGCGACAACATCGGTACCATAGCGTCACTAACCGAACGACTGGAAACGAAAAAACGTGGAATTAGACAAGTTGAACGAGTTGATAGAGCAGCACATTACCGACGAGGAGTTCGCTGCGGAATTTGAGGCGGTCACGAGATACCAAGATGCCGCTAGAGGAGCGCTCGGAGAATTAAAGGCTAGACAGGCACTACTGCGACTTAACCAGTCTTCATCCGTCACAGTACCACTGACAGTAATGCCTACTGTTCAGCAGCGTGACGAGACTTGTGCCCAACAATCCATAAGGCTACCAACACTTTAGTTGCAAACATTCTCTGGAGAAGCTCGTAAGTGGCCTGGATTCTGGGAACAATTTAAGGCATCGGTTCACGAGAATGAAGGGCTGACGAAGGGACAGAAATTTCATTACTTAAGACACCTATTGAGTGGTACAGCGGCAACAGCGATTGAAGGTCTTCAGGCAACTGAAGAGTGCTATAATGATGCCATCGATATACCCAAAAGTCACTTCGGGGACAAGCCATAGTTCAGGAGCATCTCCGACGTTTACGACAGCAGCCGAACGTCACGCGCTCCAATGACGTCAAGGGCTTAAGGACTTTGTTCGATTTCGTCCAATGCCACATACGCGGATTGAAAGGCCTTAACATTAGTTCGGCTACTTACGCCAAGATGATGACTGACATATTGCTCAGGGCTTTGCCGACAGACATCGTTCATTTTGAAGCACAAAGCTTATAAGCGCACTTAAAACGAGGACCGAAGATATAAGAACTTGACAGGACAGCGCTGTCCTGTCAAGTTCTTATATCTTCGGTCCTCGTTTTAAGTGCGCTTATAAGCTTTGTGCTTCAAAATGAATGTTCACCAACTAGCCCATCTCACCGTCTTGCTGCAGACATCGTTGTTGGATACCACCGTGATCTAGCCAGTGGTACATCACCCTCCAACGAGACACCTGATAGCAGCCGCGACATGTGCGCAGACGGCGATTTGCAAGGTTTACTCAAGTACATTTCAGTAGAAGTAGAAAGCCGCGAGCGAAGCCAGAGCAATGAAGGTATAGAGAAGAGATACTCCCGACCTGGAGTGAAAAGTGCTTCATCTTCTCAGTCACCGACAGCAGCAGCTCTATGCGCGTCCACGAAGAGAGAACACAAGGCGTGTTTGTTCTGTGGTTCATCAAACCATATTACTGAAGACTGTACCCGCAATATAAGCAGGGGAGAAAAACTGAAGAAGTTGGCTTCTGAAAACCACTGCTTTCGCTGCACCATGCAGGGCTGGGCAGAGATACTCGGAAACGTATTCCGGAATAGAGATATCGAAATACATGGACTGGAAGCCTAAAATACAGATACTGAGATACATTTGCCTTTAGCGTAACGGGATATTCCGGGGATACTTTCGCAATAGGAAGAAAAAGGTATTCCGGAATACAGATACAGCAATACAGATACTGGAATACTTGTTTTTTATTTCAAATATGCTCGTACTCCGCAAAGACATTTATAGGTGCAGCATAATGGTGTAAATAAAGTTGCAGTGCACTGAAACTCTTAGTTTATTTGTTTATTACAGTACTATCAGCGCCATTACGGCATCAAAGACGGGAAGGGGCGGCTTACAAAGTACATAATTAGTCATAATGACATAATTACACATATCAATCGCAATAAAAAAGTACGCTATTTCACAGCAACAGTGACAAGAATTGGGCACCGAAATCGACATGCTTGGTGACAACTAAATGAGCTATGCTAGATATAGCATAGTTTAAGCAAACTGAGCTTCTGAAGTAGACTGTTTTCTAGACAGCGTTGATTCGGCCTCAGCACAAGACTCGCGAAAGAAAAAAAAAAGTCTATCTAGCGCTGCAGACGGGCACAAATTCGTGTTATAGTGAATAAATACCGCCTTCATAGCCGGATAGCCCTGGAGCGCGGCGACATCTCTTCTCGGGCCATCTAGATACCGAAACACTTCCTCCCTCACGTGGGTTGTTCTGACCGCTCAGAAGTCGGTCCCCATCTTCGGAATCCTCAGCCGTCTGGCCCGGTCGGCGCCGGGTCAGACGACTGGGGATTCTGCTGCCCATATAGGCCGGTCATAATTATATACGCGCAATGGAGCCCAATATGTTGAAACTGCACAATCCAAAAATTGGCTTCCTAAAATCACGTTCTTTGGGGGTGAGAGGGTGTAAGCCCTCCCAAGTCCCTCCTGCAATCTGTCTAAACAGACATGGAATCAGGGACAGCTGCTCAGAGCGTCCCATCAGAAACTACAGCAAGCACTCGTCGCCTGGGCCGAAAGGGTCACTCTTCAATAAAGGTGTCACCACCACCGACGCTATACCAGCACGCCGCAACAGGCCAAGTCGCCTCCGGCGGTGGGGGAGCCTGGTAACACAAAAGATCGTTTCATGCTTGTGATCAATTAGGAACGCACCCCGAAACGCTGGAGAGGTGGCTGAAAGCGCGACAAAGCGCGACATCTTCTAGTCACTTCCGCCGCGACTATGGGAACTGCTTTTAGAAGTGCTGCCGCTTTGAGAACTGAACGCACGCGAAGCATTGCAAAGCCGCTGTTCCAAGGAGGTATCCGTGCGGGAGGTCACGAATTAATGGTTTGCCACCCAAAAAAGACTAGGCGAGCTGCACTGGCCTTGAGAGACATCGACTTTCGTCGGCAGAGGCCGGCAGCACTGCCTCCGCGATTCTGCCGTCTGCGGCGTCGCGCGCTTTACCACATGGGCCATTCTGTGCTTGAGGGGATACCATCGCCGCCCTTTCTGTCGGCGACCGGCGGTGCGCCTTTGGTTGTCTTGGCACAAAAACAAATGAAAAAAAAAATACTGTCATACCCCCTTGGTAACACGCGTCAATTCATTTCCGACAAAAAGAAAATGTAACGAGATACCCGTGTCCTGCATTGTATCGCGATACAAGCGATACATCGTAAAAGTATTTCACTACTGAGATACAAATACATTTTTCAAATGTATCTCGATACAGAAATACAGATACTCAAAAGTATTTCTGAAGTACTATCGCGATACTCTTGTATCGCGATACTGCCCAGCCCTGGCACCATGGAAGGTCACCGTGCCAAAACCTGCCGCTGAAAAAAAGTACAATGCGGAAAATGCAAAGGAAGGCATGTTTCCTGAATGTGACCCGACACGGAAGCCCAAGAAGGCTGAAATTCCAAGTACCCAAAAGTACCATCACAACGAACAGTCTTCATACAAGCTCACACACAAGTCTCGGCACAGACGTTTTATTGAAAACCTTTCGACTGTGGGTTATAAAGCACACGAAAAGCGCCTACATCCGTGGCATAGCAGACAGTGGTAGCCAACGCACCTTTATACGTGAGGATATGTTTCGAAGACGCTAGGGTTGAAAGAGCTAGGGAAAATTAGCCCGAATCTCTACATCTTTGGAGGATCCCTTTCAAGGCTGCACCGCCTCGTAGAACTTCGACTACATACTCAATACGACAACCTAAAGCACGTGATCCAAGCTACAGAAATTCACTTCATTTGCAACGACATTGTGCAGGTACCGGTGAACCACGAGTTCATAAGGAAGATTGAAGACAGTGCGTGCCCATTGCTGACAAGATAATAATAATATCTGGGGTTTAACGTCCCAAAACCAAGATATCATTATGAGAGACGCCGTAGTGAAGGCCTCCGGAAATTTGGACTACCTGGGGTTCTTTAATGCAGACAAGATATTCTCACCTGGCATGGCCACTGTATAGTTTCTTACTTGGAGCGGATCACTTGTGGAAGTTTACAACAGGAGAGATTCGACGTTGCTCTGGTAACAGGGACTTGGTCTCTTTTGGTTCCACCTTCGGGTGGATGTTTCAAGGACCACTCTTCTTCAGTACATCGGTCAACTTAGCCACGCAAGTCAGCGTACTTTGTGTGTGAACACTTCAAGTGAAACGACAGACACGGTTCTACGAAAGTTGTGGGAACTTGAGAGCATTGGAATACTAGCAGAGGACGACAGCGTACCTAAACTCAATGCTTCAGTCCTGGAAGAGTTTCACTCGCATTCGTCGACGGCCGCTATCAGGTTGCCCTACGATGGAAAGAGGAAGGCACAAAACTTGGCAGTAATCGAGCGGAAGCCATAAAGAGACTGCTGCCCCTCGGACAAGAAAAAAATGAAGCATAATCGAGATTTCGCCGTGAAATGAGTCAACTATAAGCAACTATATGAATATGGGACACGCTGAATGGGGCGTCCAATGAACCTGAAGAAAGTGACAAGGGGCATCTGGGACTTATTATATGCCGCATCATGCCGTCGTACGAAGTGAGTCAACGACTACAAGAGTACGTGTGGTCCTCGAAGCGTCAGCAGATGGACCTGACTATTCTTCCTTAAATGAATGCTTGGAAAAAGGTCCCCATCTGCTCACTGACATGGTGGCTCTTCTCGTACGATTTAGGATGAATTAAATTGCTTTAACAGCCGATATAGAGAGCCTTTCTACAGATCAGTATAAGGAAGCAAGGCGGAGACGCTGATGATGATGATATATGTTGTTTATTGGCGCAAGGGCCATTGATGGCCAAAGAGCGCCAGGAAATGGTGTCGAATGGGAACAATGATGATCTTCAGTGGCTGTATATGGGCCTAAGATTCTGCGCACTAAAGGTGCGCAAAACATATATGTATTAAAATCGTGAAAGTGGAGTGAAGCATGCATGGTGAAGATGAGTTCTAGGTGATCATGACGCTAACATATAGAAGTGTTGTATTAGCACGGATGCCTCGTCAGCGCCCTTGCTCTCTTTTGATGTAGCATCCGCAGCAGCAGCCTCCCTTAGGAGGCCGTGCTACCGATCACCTGCGTAGATGACATGAAAAGTATGTACTTCCTTTAAAAATGCATTCAATGTATCATATTTAAAGAGAGGTTCTCTACCTGGGTGATTCCACGTAAGACCAAACAAACGATGGCTGGTCGACCTCTCAAATTTATTTCAAAATTTCATATATTATTGCCTGATGAGTGGAAAGAAGAGATCCGCAACTTGCTTTGCCACCAAAAACTTTTTTCGAAGCACAGCAAATCAATAATGACGAAGAGGTGGAGTGGAGCACTCATCCGCTCTGCTGTTTTGGCCAACTTTCGTTATGAATCGCACAAAATATACTAAAGTTAGGTAGCTCAAATTTCTTTAACTAAATATATGCATGTTTTTGCTTCTGCTCAGGTATTTTCAGTTTTTGTGTGTAGTGTAGATGTTTTTATAAAAAACCTCAAATTTGGCCGAGGAAACGTTATTTTCTTCACTTTGAAGGTCTTTACCTCAAAAAAGCCTTATAGCAGAGCGAGAAATATTCCGCATTACGTCCTTCGCATGTTTATCTACCAAACTGCCGAATCTTATATTTATATAACTTTTCAGTAAAGAGACATGATCGGGCTAATTTCAAGAAAACACCGAACAATAGAAACTTCTGACGACAATTAAAAAAGAACCCCATTTTTTATATTTCTTAAACTTCGTCCACTTATTCTACTCCACATCAGCTTTCACAATCATTGAAAACATGTTGCATAATGTCGTTGCACTAATGGTTACGGCCCCTCCAATGAGACCCTTAGGCAAGGATTGGCAATTCCGACTTCTTGCCCAGCAAGTGTATAAAATGCATGCAGGATTGAATTTCTTTTTGTTAAAAGACCAGCAGGTACCTAAAAATGTGTCGCCGGCACTGAAGGCGTCAATTTTGAAATTATTTGGTCACTGCAGCGGCCACGAGCGCGGGGCTACCAAGCAGGCGCGCGCGCAATCGATATGCTCGTTGTAAGAGACAGCGCAGTGAGAGCTCGTTTTCGCGTCTTCAGGCCGATTGAATTCGGAACAGCGACACCTCTCGGGTGACTTGAACGCACGTGCACCGGTAGTCGCAGTGATCTGGTTAATGACGTCTATTTTTTTTTTTCAGGGGGCGTAAAAATGTCACCGCTAAACTGTGCATTCCATGAAGATCTTTCATTGCAGTGGTAGCAAAAGCACGCGTAGCACAAGTAGCCCGTCTCACTGACAGTCACTGATCTTTCGGGCGTTAAACGTTCCTTCAAAGCATTTATGTCTAGGTTGGTAACTCTGCGAAATTTTGGCTTCTTTGCAATAATTAAAGGAGTACTGACACAATTTTGAGACATCGCAAAAGGGACATTTTTTGCTTCGTTCGCATGCAGTGTCAACGCTGTCAACACACTGGAGTCGGAGAACACGTATAAAATGTTTTAATTTGACTTTGAAGTTTTCGTCGCCGAGCATCTGGAAGCCAGCCCCACTGCAAGGACATTATCCCGACGAGTCAAGACAGTTCCCCCGAGTTTGCGAGTTCTGCGTCCTGCATGCAGCCTAAATCGTAGAAATCACTGTCAGTGTCACTGGACGACAATTCACTCATCGTTGTTTATGTGCACCACGAGCAGATGACGGATTTGCCGCTAGTATGGCGCGAGTTTCTGTATCTCCGTGACGTCACACTGCTATGAAACGACACTGAGAAGCCACCCCCTCGATATCGAAACCGAAAGTGTCTTTTTAAGGCGGCGCTAATTAAAATATATACGATGCATTCCCAGGCACCACAATACTCGTTTTAGGTTTCGCGACACCAGTATTTTTATTTAGAGCAACAATTCGAATTTTTTAAAAATTCGTGTCAGTACTCCTTTAAGCTTCTTGTGCTTCGAAAGGTACTCTCCACAATACACTCATTCAGAGCCATACTTTCTCGCCATGAGACGCACAGGAGGAGTAGAGTAAGGGCAAAGCACAAGAACTATCCGCGCCCAATGAAGTGTGAACAGCGCACCGAACGCGCGGCCAATTCAGGCCGTCTGCTGCCGACATCTAAGATAGGCAAGCGCATCCGGTTACCGATAGTTTTGCTTTTCTTTCCTTTGACATTCCATATTTTTTTCTTTGCCACTGGAGCACCACGTTCATGCTTTCCACTGATCGCAACTGGCGCAGCGCAGTTTCTCTGGCAGCAGCGTGCATGAAGCGAGCGCTCATAGCTCCCTTATAGAGTTTTCATCTTGCTTCCATCTCCGCCGTGTTACCAGCGCCTAGCACGATGCGAACAGAGGGCGGATAGAATAGCGAAGCTCCAGTGCACGTGCGTTCAAGTCACCCGAGAGGTGTTGCTGTTTCGAACTCAATCGGTCTGAGGATGCGAAAACGAGCTCTCACTGCGCCGTCTCTTACAACGAGCATTTCGGGTGCGCACGCGCCTGCTCGGTAGCCCCGCGCTCGTGGCCGCTGCAGTGACCAAATAGTTTCAAAATTAATGTCTTTAGTGCTGTCGACACCTTTTTCGGTACTGCTGGCCTTTTAATAAAAAGAAATCCAATCCTGCCTGCGTTTTATACACTTATTGGGCAAGAAGTCGGAAGTGCCAATCCTTGCCTAAGGGTCTCATTGGAGGGGCCGTAACTATTAGTGCAACGATATTATGCAACATGTTTTCAATGATTGTGAAAGCTGATGTGGAGGAGAATAAGTGGACAAAGTTTAAGAAATATAAAAAATTGTTTTTTTTTATTTGTCATCAGAAGTTTCCATTGTTCGGTGTTTTCTTGAACTTAGCCCGATCATATCTCTTTACTGAAAAGTTATATAAATATAAGATTCGGCAGTTAGGTAGATAAACATGCGAAGAACATAATGCCGAATTTCGTGGCTCTGCTATAAGGCTTTTTTGAGGTAGAGACCTTCAAAGTAAAGAAAATAACGTTTCCTGGGCCAAATTTGAGGTTTTTTATAGGAATATCTACACTACACATGAAAACTAAAAATACCTGAGCAGAAGCAAAAACATGCATATATTTAGTTAAAGAAATTTCAGCTACCTAACTTTAATATATTTTGTGCAATTCATAACGAAATTTGGCCAAAAGAGCAGAGCGGATGAGCGCTCCACTCCACCTCTTCGTCATTATTGGTTTCCTGTGCTTCATGTAGGTGGCCAGTTACCGAGGTATGGTTTGATCAGGTGTAACTTGTTATGCATTTGTAGATCCCATAACTTCCGTCAGTAAGCCCTGAGCTTTTTCCATATGTTTGATTTTAGGTCCATCACAGGGACAGCAACTGAAGAGTTGGCAGCGCTTAGGTTGGTTGACGTGGCCAGCTGGTCAGCCAACACATTTCCTTCGATGTCGCGGTGCCCTGGCACCCAGCACACGGAGATATGCTTGCTTGGACGCGTACGCCGCGGAGAGTATTGAGTAGAGGGATATAATTACAGGCTTTCTATGTTTTCTCAGAATTTTTCAAAGCTTTCACGACACTCAAGGAGTCAGTGTATATAACTACCCTTGGTGTATTCAATTATTTAATGTGTTTAACAGCTACGAATAACGCGGAAGCCTCGGCTGTTAAAATGCTTGTGCTAGTGGGTAGAACGCCGGCATCCGAGAAAGATGGGCCAACCACTGCATATGACACGCCAGCATGGGACTTAGATGCATCAGTATAATATTCTGGGCAGTCATATTTATGTTGCAGCTCTAGGAAATACATCCGAATGTGTATAAGGGGGCCGTGCTTTGTGACAGCTACGAAGGATGTGTCACAGTCTATAAGCTGCCATTGCCATGGCGGGAGCTGCATAGCGGGGGGAATAGGGTGGTATTCAAGCAGTGGGAAATTTGTTTCTTCAGCTAGCTCTCTAACACGCAGTGAGAAAGGGCGTGCCATTGTAGGTGTCATGAGCAAAGAGGGGCACGAGGCACGTGTCTAAAGGCAGAATGTAGCGATGGTGTGCGCGGCACAGAAATTCCCCGATGGTGTGCACCAATTCCACGTCCACGCACACTATTGGCCGGGGAAGGGTGCGTGCCACGCGACCCTAGCTGAGGTGAGGAACCGCGGAAGAAGGAGCGGTGATTGTTCGGTGGAGTTGGCCAAGAGGAAGGTGGTGCAAGCCAGCGTCGCGCCTGCGACGGGAACAGCAGGGGCGAGTTCTGGAGGCAGCATTGCGTACGTCCCGGGAGGGTGGCCGTCGACCTTGGTGTCTACCGAGCGAGGTTTCCCGGGCTTGCGGCAGCCTCATCACGCAGTTCTCGTGGCACCTACGGCACTACCACAGCTCGGCAAGACGACGGCGACCCACTGACAATCACGAGAGAGCCACATCGGCAGCTTGACCCGGTGGCACCAAGGGGAGGCCAAGAGTTAGGCCTAACTGGACGAGACCGATGTTCTCAACAAATGCCCGGAGGATCGGCGATATGGACAACTAACGAGGCGGCGGATCGATGACGACGACCCTAGGACGTCGACAGCAGCTGCGACGACGGGGCCGGACGTCGACTTTGGCACGGAATCGAGGCGACGAACACACAAGAAGTAAGAACGTTCGATTCGCGTAGCGAGACTGAGACACCATACTGGCCAGACTTTCGGGCCAGTAGGGCCGAGTTTAGTTAGAAGTGTTTGTTGTGCTCTTTTGTATAGCTTGACATTTGTGCACATGATATTTCTAGTTGTAAAATTTTGAGTGGGTGTGAATTTTGTTTGCCGTGTTGTGTGGGATAAAGTTTGTTTGCCTTGACGCCACGGTCTCCCGCCTCTCTCACTCTCCCAACTCTATCACATATTGCAAGCGCTCTCGAGATACGTGACAGTAGGCCGATTGCGAAAAAATTGAGAGCTGGACAGAACGTTGATGGTAGAATATGCGGGCTGCTCACTGTTCGCGTTCACTTTAAGAAAATATATGAAAGAAGAACACTGCTACGTGCATTTCTTATTATCACTTTTGCTGTATTCGGTTTTCGCCCACAAAGACTGTCAGCAATGCTCAGCGCAAACCGTGCCTCATTGTTCGAGAAGCTTCGTGATTATTGTAGATCGTTTTGTTAAGATTGCGGGCAAGACGTGAACACTTGAACTAATTCTAGAACTTGCGCGACAACTAGCGATAGCGCTGGAATATTTAACGGCATGTGTATAAATGCCGACGCGCTTCACCGCTTGTCAGTTGATCGACGGACGACGCCCTGTTCGCTGCTATCAGTGTACAGCGTGTATTGCTGTAGTTCGAGTTCTCATTTCCCGGCCACAAGTTCGGCCAAATAAACAGTTTCAGCTTGAAAACGCCGACTGCTGTCTTCGTCGACGTCACGAACACGTGACATCAGGTGGAGGTGCTGCTCGTTCATGTACCGGACGCCCCCGTCAAGCTGTGAGCAAGCCGTGAGCCCAGCCCACGTCGCGAAGAAGACACTGACACCGTCAGCGACAGTCGAGCCAGCTGCAGACTGAAAGGACTACCCCCCCAATACGGACCCCTACCGGACAAGCCTAGAGCCACGGCGACGAAGACAACAAGCACAATGACGGCCGCAGTGTCCTCTACAGTGATAGTGATGCAGCCGCCCAGGGAGCCGCCGGCATTCCATGGTTCACCATGTGAAGACCCCGTGACCTGGCTGGAGACATTTGAAAGGGTCTCGACATTCAAGAACTGGGTCTCCGAAGACATGCTGAGCCACGTCTAGTTTTACCTTGAAGGCGCAGCAAGGACCTGGTTCGAGAATCAGGAGTCCACTCTTTCAACCTGGGACGCTTTTCGCAGCGCTTTCCTGGAGACGTTCGCAAGCGTCGTCAGAAAGGAAAGGGCCGCAGCCTTGCTGGAGACACGGGTCCAACTTCCAAATGAAAGCGTGGCCATCTTTGCAGAGGAAATGGCCCGGCTATTTCGCCATGCTGACCCTGCCATGCCGGAGGACAAGAAAGTCCGCTTCCTCATGCGAGGGGTAAAGCAAGAGCTCTTCGCTGGTCTGATGTGGAACCCACCATCGACAGTACAAGAATTCGTCTCAGAAGCGACGACGACTGAGAAGATGCTGGAAATGCGAACCCGCCAGTACAATCGCCGTTTCATTGAAGACAGCCCAGCTGTTCATGCCCTCGCCTCCGACAACATGCGCGAAACGATCCGAGCGATCGTTCGAGAGGAACTGCGCAAGCTGTTACCCTCACCACAGCCTCAAGTGGACTCGATCGCAGAGGTCGTTCGATCAGAAATCCAGCAGTCGCTGGGCAACCTTGAACCGCCACTGCCTCAGCCGCAAGCCAAGAGCTACGCTGCTGCAGCCCGACGCAACGCCCCCCCTCCTCGCCCACGTCAAGACGCCGCGCCGCCGCAGCAGTTCGGCCGCCACACGCCGCCGCCGCCACCACCACCGACGCCCTACCGTACTCCTGTCGCCCAGCGCCCCGCGCTACGCGCCAAGGAAGACCGATGTATGGCGCGCCCCTGACAACCGCCCACTCTACTACCACTGCGGAGAGGCCGGCCACACGTACCGCTGCTGCCAGTACCGACAGATGGGGTACGCGGTTTCGCCGTCAACGCTCCACGCCCGCAGCCAGGTGAACGGCCTCGCGACATCGCCGGCTACCTCACCGGAACACAGTGGCAAGAACAACGACCTTCCCGCTCACCGTCGCTCGGCCGCTACATGTCACCGCACCGCCGGCAGCACACTGGCCCAAACCGGGGCCGGTCGCCTAGCCCGTATCCGGGAAACTAAGGGCAGCAACCGATGGAGGTGCGGTTGCTGTACGACGAAATGCCGAAGATCCTCCGCGGCCGCCGACGACGACAACGCGACGAGACCTGGAGACCTACAGAACACGACGCGAAGCAGACAAAGCCCTGCCGACGAAACCTCGCGGAACGAAGAAGACCCGACGACGCAACATGGAAACAGCGGAACAAACCGACGCAGCCGTGACCCGACGCAGCGATCCAACCGCAACGCAAGATTACGAACTAGCGACATCGACGTTCTCATCGACGGCCACAACATCACTGCTCTCGTCGACACTGGGGCCGACTACTCCGTTGTCAGTGGGCGATTCGCCACCAAGCTGAACAAAGTAAAGACCGCTTGGAGTGGACCCGAAATCCGGACAGCTGGAGGCCACCTGATAACGCCAATTGGTGTCTGCAGGGCGAGAGCCAACATCAATAACCGGACTTTGTAACCGGACTTTGCGAGCTTTGTAATCCTACAAAACTGCTCCAGGGATGTGATACTTGGAATGGACTTCCTAAGTGACCATGGCGCCGTCATCGACCTGAGGTCTGAGTCGATAACACTAACGTCAGACAAAGCGCTCCCGCCCAACGCAACGCCAGGGAACCATGCATTGAATGTGATAGAAGCGCAGGTGACCGTTCCGCCGCGCTCCAGCGTCATTATTTCCGTCGGCACCGACTATCCTGCGAAACTTGAAGGCGTCATGGAGGGCGATCAGCACCTACTCCTGAACCGTCAAATTTGTGTCGCAAGAGGCATAGCCGAGCTGCGTGACGGTAAAGCAAAGGTAGTACTGACAAACTTCAGCCACGAATATAGGCACCTCAACATTGGTACGATGGTCGCCTACATCGACGAATGTGTGGCCGCCAGCAATGCTTTCGCCCTCTTCGATGCTGCCGAACCTGCTTCGACGAATCGAGGTCCCGAACCAGATTTTGACGTCAACCCGAGCCTTCCGAATGTCAAGCAAGACCAGCTCAAAACCCTGCTCCTGCAATACAAGGACTGCTTTTCATCGTCGTCCAGATTTCGGCAGACACCGGTCGCAAGACATCGCATCATAACGGAAGAAAGTACCAGGCCACTTCATCAGAGCCCGTACAGAGTTTCGACGCGAGAACGTGAGGTCATAAGAAAGAAGTCGACGAAATGCTATGCGACATTATCCAGCCTTCAAAGAGTCCGTGGGCGTCACCCATGGTGTTAGTGAAGAAGAAGGATGGGACCCTACGTTTCTGCGTCGATTATCGCCGCCTGAACAAAATCACAAGAAAGGACGTGTACCCTCTCCCACGTATAGACGACGCCCTAAGTCGACTCCACAACGCGAAGTACTTTTCTTCGATGGACCTCAAGACCGGCTACCGGCAAATCGAAGTCGATGAGAGAGACCGAGAAAAGACTTCCTTCATAACACCGGACGGCCTGTTCGAGTTCAAGGTCATGCCCTTCGGTCTTTTCTCGGCACCTGCGACTTTCCAACGAGTCATGGATATTGTATTAGCTGGCTTGAAGTGGCAGACTTGCCTTGTTTACTTGGACGACGTCGTTGTGTTTTCCTCGAACTTCGACGAACACCTCCAGCGACTTCACTCCATACTTCAAGCAATCAAGAACCCCGAGCTCACCCTGAAGCCAGAAAAGTGCCGCTCCGCGTACGAGGAGCTCTTGTTTTTTTGGGTCACGTGATCAGCAAGACTGGAGTGCTCCCAGACCAGTAGAAAACAGCTACCATCCCCGCTTTCCCGCCACCCACCGACAAGAAGGCCGTGCGCCGATTTCTCGGCTTGTGCGCCTATTACAGACGCTTTGTCAAAGACTTTTCACGGATCGCTGAGCCACTAACGCAACTCACGAAGACCGCCGTCGAATGCAGGTGGCAAATAGCGCAAGTCGAAGCATTTCATGAACTGAAACGACGCCTGCAGACGCCTCCGATACTTGCGCATTTCGACGAATACGCCGATACAGAGACGGAGATTCACACCGATGCAAGCAGCGTAGGACTCGGCGCCGTCCTTGTGCAGCGGACGGATGGACTGGAAAGGGTTATCAGTTATGCTAGCCAGTCGCTGTCTCAGGCAGAGGCCAACTATTCCACAACAGAAAAGGAGTGCCTCGCCATCAATTGGGCAACGTCAAAGTTTCGCCCCTACCTCTACGGCAGGCCCTTAAAAGTTGTGAGCGACCACCACGCCTTGTGTTGGCTAGCTAATTTGAAGGACCCTTCAGGTCGCCTCGCACGGTGGAGCAAAGGACGTGAAGAATTTGACATTACCGTCGTGCACAAGGCCGGAAGGAAACACTCCGACGCCGACTGCTTGTCTCGTGCCCCCGTCGACCCACCACCGCCCGACGACCAGGTTGATGACAGCTTCTTGGGAGCCATAAGTGCCGACGACTTCGCCGAACGACAGCGAGCCGACCCGGAACTGAAGAGTCTAGTGGAATACCTGGAGGGCAGGACCATCGTTGCCCCAAAAGTATTCAGGCGAGGATTGGCATCATTTTCCTTGAACAACAACGTCCTCGTAAAGAAGAACTTCTCTCCGGCCTGAACCAGCTACCTTATCGATGTACCTTCGGGACTGCGACCAGAAATTCTGCATGCCCTGCACGACGACCCGACGGCTGAACACCTCGGACTTACCCGCACGCTCGCGCGAGTACAGGAAAAGTACTACTGGCCGCGCCTTGCCGCCAACGTCACTCGCTACGTAAGGACGTGCCGACACTGTCAGCGACGGAAGACACCGCCCACAAGACCAGCAGGCTTCCTTCAGCCGATCGAGCCTCCTCGGCGACCATTCCAGCAGATCGGGATGGACCTCCTGGGGCCGTTCCCAACGTCGACTTGCGGAAATAAATGGATCGTCGTGGCTACCGACTACCTCACCCGCTACGCCGAAACAAAAGCCCTGCGCAACAGGGCTTGTTGCTGAGCTAGTTGGTTCATAACTTGAGGTAAAACTGTAATGACGCAAAGAAGACGGGGACGAAGCGAAGACACGAACAGACAGACACGGGCGCCAACTTCCAACTGTTTATTATCAGAAACCGCGCCGATTTATATACGCTGCCGAACAAGGTAATCCCATAACAGAAATTGAGTCATCGCAGAACTAACAATTCATCATGTGCCATAAATACAGAGACAAGGCATGCGCCGGAACTGCACTAACGCGATCGAACTATGAAAACATGCCAGCACCTGTGAACACGTGCCAATCCTAGTGAGAGGTAAAAAGAATATCGCACATTCTAAACTCTACATGTCTAAATGCTATCTTTCAAAAAGATAGCTTCTTTCTCGCTTAGATCGAGAGATGGGGCACTAACGCACTGGCTACCTGCCCTCTTTATTAGAAACGCTTCAATTGTCTCCCTTTCAGTGCGGCTGTTTGCTCTCCTAAGAAACGTGGTTTGGCTGAAGTGTGGCGCACAACCACAGCGCTTGCAGTGGTCTGCCAAGTGCCCGCCCATGTTGCTCACTAGGATTGGCACGTGTTCACAGGTGCTGGCATGTTTTCATAGTTCGATCGCGTTAGTGCAGTTCCGGCGCATGCCTTGTCTCTGTATTTATGGCACATGATGAATTGTTAGTTCTGCGATGACTCAATTTCTGTTATGGGATTACCTTGTTCGGCAGCGTATATAAATCGGCGCGGTTTCTGAGAATAAACAGTTGGAAGTTGGCGCCCGTGTCTGTCTGTTCGTGTCTTCGCTTCGTCCCCGTCTTCTTTGCGTCATTACAGTTTTACCCTGCGCAAAGGCAGTGCCGCTGAGGTAGCTGTTGTGTATTCACCAGTGAATAAGGTCGGCAACCATGAGCGCCCGTGGCGCCGCCCTTGGGTGTGGTGTAAACAGTAGCTCTGACGGACCATGGCCTCCGAGATTAGCCGGCGGCGCGGCGCGCCGCCGGCTAATCTCGGAGGCCATGGACGGACGATTCATTCCTCCTCTTGTTTGGCAACGCTTTGTACCCAGCTAAGTCAGCTGGTAATAAACTACAGTTATGCATACATAACATTTGGCGACGAGTTCACGAACCGACGTGGTGAGCGACGGCGGCTGCAAAAGCAAGCGGCAAGCGCCACACAAGGCAACGAAGGTGAGCTTCGGTGAACGTCGGCGGCAGTACGCAGAGCGAGATGCCTTCGAACAACGCTTCGGGCGAGGGTGCTTCGGAAGCTAAGCCTAGCGTCTCAAACGTGTTCATAGGCCGGCTGGGCAATATAGAAGAGTTTACTCCTGACAACGCGGCAGCCTGGCCTACATACCTCCAACGCCTACAGTTCTATTTCACGGCGAATGGTGTGGTTGAGGAGCAGCAGCAACGGGCAGTGCTGTGCAGCGTTTGTGGTCCGGCTACGTACGCCATCCTTCGCACGTTGTGTTCTCCGGCGACGCCGGCTGAGACGCCGTTGCGGACATTGTTTCCAAGCTCACGCACCACTTCACGCCAACGCCTTCGGTGATTGTACAGCGTTTTACGTTTCACAAACGCTGTCAGCAGCCGGGTGAAAGTATCGCGGATTTTGTTGCGGACTTGCGCCGACTCTCCGAGCACTGCGAGTTCGGTGTCACCCTGTGTGACATGCTCCGCGATCGTCTAGTCTGCGGCGTTCGTGACGAAGGGCTGCAACGACGTCTCCTGGCTGAGACTGCGTTGAATTTCAAGAAGGCGTACGAAAAGGCCGTCGCTGCCGAGTATGCAACGAGGCAAACGGAAACCATCAGGGGAGCGCTGCCGGCAGCGTGCGAGTTACATCGGATGGGTGAAGCACCAAAGGCGGACAAGCCGGGCGGTAAACAAGAGCGTTCCAAGGAATCAAGAACCGGGCGGTGTTCCCGCTGCAGCGGTGACCACGACGCTACGAGCTGTGGTTTTCGCTCTGCAGTGCGTCATTTCTGCAAGCGGAAAGGCCATATTGTTCGTGCCTGCCGTCAAAAGGAAGAGGCAAGAAACAAGGCAAAGAGTGGCAATAAGCGCCCAGGCAACTTGGGTCACTCCGGAGTGTACGGACTCTACCACATAGCTAGTGGATTGCCAGCGTTTATGGCTAACGTCATTGTGAACGGACACCAGGTATCGATGGAAGTGGACTCTGGATCCGTTTGTTTTATTGTCAACTTCAGGACATTGAGCAAGCTGGGAATCTCGAAGAAGGCGCTCCGACCACGTTCCAAGGTAGTGCGGACGTACACACAGCAGCCTGTTTGTGTCGTGGGCGAAGTGGAAGTTCCTGTAAAGTACAACAGTAGAGAGGGCAAACTACCCCTGCTCGTCACGAAAGGGTCGGGAATCAGCATCCTGGGGAGAGACTGGTTCCGACCGCTAGGCATAACACTGGAGGGACTGCACCAGCTCAGCGGAGCTCCAGCTTCCAAAAGTTCCAGTCGAGAAGTCCAACCAGCTGCACGCAACCCGAGCAAGGCGGTGACAAGCGTAAAAAATCTGCTGCAGGACTATCCAGATGTGTTCAAACCTGGGCTGGGCAAGAGCAGGGGTCTTCCTGTGCGGATCTTAGTGGATGAGCAAGCCACGCCTAAGTTTCACAAGCCACGCCAAGTACCTTTCGCGCTACTGCCCAAGGTGGAGGAAGCCATCGAACAGTTGGTGGAGCAAGGCAGTTACGTTCCCATTAAGCATTCCCGCTGGGCGACGCCAATTGTCCCGATTCTGAAGAAGAACGACGGAAAGATGAGAATTTGTGGGGACTACAAGGGAACGCTCAAACTAGTCGTCAAGTGGGAGACGTGTGCGCTTCCAACTCCAGAGCGACTGCTCGCAAGACTGGGAGGATATACAGTGTTTTATCGGCTGGACTTGGATCAAGATTATCAGCAACTCTGTGTCGATGAGGACACCGCCATGCTGCAGACCGTGACAACTCACAAGGGCCTGTTCAAGGTGACGCGATTGCAGTTTGGTGTGGCAGTCGCCGTAGCAATCTTTCAACGTTATATGGAAGGACTATTGAACGAACTGGAAGGGGTTCAGTGCTTTCTGGATGACATCCTAATTGGCGGAAGAACAGTTGCTGAGCATGACGAACGGCTGCGCAAAGTGCTGCAGCGTATCCAAGACGATGGGCTTCGCCTGAACGCCGAGAAGTGTGCATTCAGGGACAAGGAAGTGACGTACCTGGGGTACCGTGTCAACAAGGGCGGAGTAAGTCCTTTGCGTGAAAAAGTGGAAGCAATCAAGCAAGCTCCGGAACCGAAGAACAAGAAGGAGCTGCACTCGTTCTTGGGAGCCTTAAATTTTTATGGCCGTTTCTTGAAAGGAGCGTCACATGTGTTGGAACCACTTCACCGCCTCCTGGACAAGGACAAGGCATGGAGTTGGACCGAGACGGAAGCGAAGGCATACCAAGATGCCAAAAGCCTGCTGGAATCATCAGCCGTCTTAGCACACTATGATGTGACACGTCCCATAAGGCTGGCCTGCGACGCGTCTCCGTGCGAGCTGGGTGCGGTACTGAGCCAAGTGGGTGAAGATGGTGTTGAAAGACCAATGACCTTCGCCTCGAGAACCTTATCAAAAGCAGAGCGCAACTATGCGCAGACAGACAGGGAGGCTCTGGCTTTGCTATTCGGAGTTAAGAAATTCCACCAGTATATTTTTGGTCGGAAGTTTCAACTCTTGACAGACCACAAGCCATTGCTAGGCCTCCTGCACCAAGCCAAGCCGGTTCCTGCCGTATTGTCACCTCGGATGTTGCGCTGGAGTCTGCAACTTTCTGCATACAACTACGAACTTTTGTACGTACCAGGCTCCAAGTTGCCACATGCCGACGTTTTCAGTCGTCTTCCGCTTCCTGTCAGGCATGAGCACGAGCCACCGTTGGGAGACATTTTGCTGCTTGAAGCAGTGCCGGAAGTTCCTCTGGATTCTACCAAGATCGCAGCATTGACGCGTACAGACCCTGTTCTGTCGCGGGTACATCGCTGGATTTTGCAAGGTTGGCCTTCCACGAAGGTGCCCGAGGAATTCCGTCCTTTGGTGGCCAGGAAGAACGAACTCTCTACCTACCGAAATTGTGTGCTGTGGGAGTCTCGTGTTGTGATTCCAAGTTCTGCACAGGCCCAGGTCCTAGACATCCTACACACCACGCACCCAGGCGTAGTACGGATGAAAGGTCTTGCACGCAGCACCGTGTGGTGGCCGGGCATCGACAATCACATAGAGCGCAAGGTAGCTGGCTGCCAAGTATGCCAAGAAACTCGGCAAGCTCCCAGTAAGGCACCGGTGCACCCATGGGAGTTCACTAAGAACCCTTGGTCACGTTTGCACATAGATTTTGCCGGTCCCTTCAAGGGAAAAGTGTTTCTGCTAGTCGTCGATTCTCATTCCAAGTGGCTGGAAGTTTCCCTGATGGAATCGATGACGACAAGAGCCGTTCTTAAAGAACTTCGGTCAATGTTTGCTCGTTTTGGCATTCCCGAAGTGTTAGTGTCGGACAATGGAACCGCGTTCACGTCAGAAGAATTCGCCGAGTTTGCAAACAGAAACCAAATTCGGCACATTACAGTCGCGCCCTATCACCCCTCATCGAATGGTCAGATAGAGAGGATGGTTCAGGAGACGAAACAAGTCCTGCGTAAGTTGTCGGAGGGAGACTGGGCCACCAAGCTGTCTCGTTTCTTGTTGGGCCAGCACATTTTACCCAGTACAACTACAGGGAAGAGTCCCGCTGAACTGTTGATGGGGAGACGACTGGGATCGGCCATTGACCGTCTGCATCCAGACTTTCACATGGTTGGATGTCCCTTCAGCATTACTTTAGTGATGGTTCTCAACGTGTTCGGCATTTCTATCCAGGCGACGCTGTGTATGCACGGAACTATCAAGGTGGCACCAAGTGGGTCCCCGGGTGCATTGCTTCAGTCACCGGACCCCTTTCTTACCAAGTTCGTCTGTCCGACGGTAGCTTATGGCGAAGACACGTCGATCAGCTCCGCAACCGGGCCAGCCCACTGGACCTCGGTGAAGCTGATAGTGATACTTGTGGGAACTCAGCCGATGGTGATGACCTCGCTGTGACTGGCCAGGACCCACCACTGCCAAGATTGAGTGACACTTCACCCATATCAAGTCCACCTAGCAGTCCCGCCCCTGGACCCGACGGTCCTGATGTACCTGGAAGCCTTTCACAGGAGCACAGCTCTTCCAGCCAACTTCCAACAACCGAGGCTTCTAGATACCCTCGACGTGAGAGGAAAGCCCCTCAGCGTTACCGGGACAACATTCCGTAAGGGGCAAGGGATGTTGTGTATTCACCAGTGAGTAAGGTCGGAAACCAAGAGCGGCCGTGGCGCCGCCCTTGGGTGTGGTGTAAACAGTAGCTCTGACGGACGATTCATTCCTCCTCTTGTTTGGGCAACGCTTTGTACCCAGCTTAGCCAGCTGGTAATATACTACAGTTATGCATACATAACAGTAGCCAAGTTCTTCGTTGAGAGCATCGCCCTTCGACACGGCGCCCCAGAGGTTGTCATCACCAACAGAGGTACGGCGTTTACGGCTGACCTCACTCAGGCGATCTTGGAACACAGCCACACAAGCCACCGCCGGACCACCGCATACCACACACAGACCAACGGCCTCATAGAGCGTCTAAATAAGACCATCGCCGACATGCCATGGCCATGTACGTCGACGTCGAACACAAGACGTGGGACGCCATCCTTCCGTAAGTGACCTTCGCGTATGACACGGCCGTACAGGAAACGACGCAGATGACGCCATACAAGTTGGTCTACGGACGGAGCCCGGCAACGACGCTTGACGCAATGTTACCAAACATGACCGACGAGGAAAACATCGACGTGACCACCTACCTACAGCGCGCCGAAGAAGCACGACAGCTCGCCCGCCTACGGATCAAGAACCAGCAGACGAATGACAGCCGCCGCTACAACCTTCGACGACGCCACATGGAATGCCAACCTGGTGACCGTGTATGGGTACGGACGGCAATACGCCGATGGAGACTTAGTGAGAAGCTTCTTCGACGATACTTCGGACCGTACAGGGTACTTCGACGCCTCGGCGCACTCGACTACGAGGTTGTCCCTGACGGCATTACGAACTCTCAGCGGCGCCGTGCGCAACCTGAAGTCGTCCATGTCGTGCGCCTCAAGCCATATTACACGCGTTAGTGAATCTGAGGACTGTACATTTACTTTATTGTACTTTCTGGCCAGTGGCGTACCAACTTGTTCGAAAGTGGGGGGGGGGGGGGGGGTGGATATATATATATATATAAAGAGAGAGAGAGAGAGAGAGAGAGGAGAACTTCATTCGCAGCAGTATGATGTGATTCTTCATATACAGAGATAGCAGTGTTTAATAAGATTACAAAGCACAGTCCGTTCTACGTAGCATACACTGGAACAACGATACATATACGTGCGCTGCGTGTATTATTAGTATTGCAAGCAACACGTTTTATACATTACCCACACAGTTTTATGCTTGATGATCACTTCAGCGCAAAGCAGGACGGACCAAAGACTAAATGAGACAAGCAGAGCGCCAGTGCTTGTCTCATTGAGAACGTTTAGAACCTACTGACTAATAATTGCCTTTTTTAATGTAGGCAACAATTACTCCATATATTTTTCTGTAGTAAGTACTACACTTTTTTTTGCAGATGTTTAGGTTTGCGTATCTCATATTTTGCCTTGTTTGCTCCTATTCGAACTAGTGTTTCTGGCGCATTGGTATTGGGTGATTCCACGTAAGATCGAACAAACGATGGCTGGTCGACCTCTCAAATTTATTTCAAAATTTTATATATTATTGCCTGATGAGTAGAAAGGAGAGATCCGCAATTTGTTTTGCCGCCAAAAATTTTGTCGAAGCACAGCAAATCAATAATAACGAAGAGGTGGAGTGGAGCGCTCATCCGCTCTGCTGTTTTGGCCAACTTTCGTTATGAATTGCCCAAAATATATTAAAGTTACGTAGCTGAAATTTCTTTAACTAAATATACGCATGTCTTTTCCTTCTGCTCAGGTATTTTCAGTTTTTATGTGTAGAGTAGATGTTTTTATAAAAAACCTCAAAATTGGCCCAGGAAACATTTTCTTTACTTTGAAGGTCTTTATCTCAAAAAAACCTTGTAGCAGAGCGACAAAAATTCCACATTACGTTCTTCGCATGCTTATCTACCAAGCTGCCGAATCTTATATTTATATAGCTTTTTAGTAAAGAGATACGATCGGGCTAATTTCAAGAAAACACCAAACAATGGAAACTTCTGACGACAATTAAAAAAAAACATTTTTTATATTTCTTAAACTTTGTCCACTTATTCTCCTCCACATCAGCTTTCACAATCATTGAAAACATGTTGCATAATTCTGTTGCACTAATAGTTAAGGCCCCTCCAATGAGACCCTTAGGCAAGGATTGGCACTTCCGACTTCTTGCCCAATAAGTGTATAAAACGCAGGCAGGATTGGATTTCTTTTTATTAAAAGGCCAGCAGTACCGAAAAAGGTGTCGACAGCACTAAAGACATTAATTTTGAAACTATTTGGTCACTGCAGCGGCCACGAGCGCGGGGCTACCGAGCAGGCGCGTGCGCACCCGAAATGCTCGTTGTAAGAGACGGCGCAGTGAGAGCTCGTTTTCGCATCCTCAGACCGATTGAGTTCGAAACAGCAACACCTCTCGGGTGACTTGAACGCACGTGCACTGGAGCTTCGCTATTCTATCCGCCCTCTGTTCGCATCGTGCTAGGCGCTGGTAACACGGCGGAGATGGAAGCAAGATGAAAACTCTATAAGGGAGCTATGAGCGCTCGCTTCATGCACGCTGCTGCCAGAGAAACTGCGCTGCGCCAGTTGCGATCAGTGGAAAGCATGAACGTGGTGCTCCAGTGGCAAAGAAAAAAATATGGAATGTCAAAGGAAAGAAAAGCAAAACTATCGGTAACCGGATGCGCTTGCCTATCTTAGATGTCGGCAGCAGACGGCCTGAATTGGCCGCGCGTTCGGTGCGCTGTTCACACTTCATTGGGCGCGGATAGTTCTTGTGCTTTGCCCTTACTCTACTCCTCCTGTGCGTCTCATGGCGAGAAAGTATGGCTCTGAATGAGTGTATTGTCGAGAGTACCTTTCGAAGCACAAGAAGCTTAAAGGAGTACTGACACGAATTTGAAAAAAAAATTCGGATTGTTGCTCTAAATAAAAATACTGGTGTCGAGAAACCTAAAACGACTGTTGTGGTGCCTGGGAATGCATCGTATATATTTTAATTAGCGCCGCCTTAAAAGGACACTTTCGGTTTCGATATCGAGGGGGTGGCTTCTCAGTGTCGTTTCATAGCAGTGTGACGTCACGGAGATACAGAAACTCGCGCCATACTAGCGGCAAATCCGTCATCTGCTCGTGGTGCACATAAACAACGATGAGTGAATTGTCGTCCAGTGACACTGACAGTGATTTCTGCGATTTGGGCTGCATGCAGGACGCAGAACTCGCAAACTCGGGGGAACTGTCTTGACTCGTCGGGATAATGTCCTTGCAGTGGGACTGGCTTCCAGATGCTCGGCGACGAAAACTTCAAAGTCAAATTAAAACATTTTATACGTGTTCTCCGACTCCAGTGTGTTGACAGCGTTGACACTGCATGCGAACGAAGCAAAAAATGTCCCTTTTGCGATGTCTCAAAATCGTGTCAGTACTCCTTTAATTATTGCAAAGAAGCCAAAATTTCGCAGAGTTACCGACCTAGACATAAATGCTTTGAAGGAACGTTTAACGCCCGAAAGATCAGTGACTGTCAGTGAGACGGACTACTTGTGCTACGCGTGCTTTTGCTACCACTGCAATGAAAGATCTTCACGGAATGCACAGTTTAACGATGACATTTTTACGCCCCCTGAAAAAAAAAAATAGACGTCATTAACCAGATCACTGCAACTACCGGTGCACGTGCGTTCAAGTCACCCGAGAGGTGTTGCTGTTCCGAATTCAATCGGCCTGAAGACGCGAAAACGAGCTCTCACTGCGCCGTCTCTTACAACGAGCATCTCGGGTGCGCGCGCGCCTGCTCGGTAGCCCCGCGCTTGTGGCCGCTGCAGTGACCAAATAGTTTCAAAATTAATGTCTTTAGTGCCAGCAACACCTTTTTCGGTACTGCTGGCCTTTTAATAAAAAGAAATCCAATCCTGCCTGCATTTTGTACACTTACTGGGCAAGAAGTCGGAAGTGCCAATCCTTGTCCAAGGGTCTCATTGGAGGGGCCGTAACTATTAGTGCAACAGAATAATGCAACATGTTTTCAACGATTGTGAAAGCTGATGTGGAGGAGAATAAGTGGACAAAGTTTAAGAAATATAAAAAATGGTTTTTTTTAATTGTCGTCAGAAGTTTGCATTGTTCGGTGTTTTCTTGAACTTAGCCCGATCATATCTCTTTACTGAAACGTTATATAATTATAAGATTCAGCAGTTTGGTAGATAAACATGCGAAGGATGTAATGCGGAATATTTGTCGCTCTGCTATAAGGCTTTTTTGAGGTAAAGACCTTCAAAGTAAAGAAAATAACGCTCCCTGGGCCAATTTTGAGGTTTTTTATAAAAACACCTACACTACACATAGAAACTAAAAATACCTGAGCAGAAGCAAAAACATGCATATATTAGTTAAAAAAATTTCAGCTGCCTAACTTTAATATATTTTGTGCAATTCATAACGAAAGTTGGCCAAAACAGCAGAGCGGATGAGCGCTCCACTCCACCTCTTCGTCATTATTGATTTGCTGTGCTTCGACAAAATTTCTGGCGGCAAAACAAATTGCGGATCTCTCCTTTCTACTCATCAGGCAATAATATATAAAATTTTGAAATAAATTTGAGAGGTCGACCAGCCATCGTTTGTTCGATCTTACATGGAATCACCCTATTATTAAATGCGAAGCATTTCTTAACGAACCTTTGACACTTTGAGCGTTTCTATCTATCGATCTATCGATCTACCGACCGACCGACCGACCGACCGACCGACCGACCCACCCACCCACCCACCCACCCACCCACCCACCTACCTACCTACCTACCTACCTACCTACCTACCTACCTACCTACCTACCTACCTATCTATCTATCTAGCCGCCTACGTCTGGGTGCTCTCATGATCGCCTCCTTAACTTGGTGTATACCAAAATTGGCATGGGAGGGTAAGAGGATCTGACGAATATTACTGTTGGGTCATGACATGAATAACGTGAAAATCCTGTCGCGTAGTCGTCAAACCCCTTCCTCCAGACACGTGTGGCACATACCCGTTTACCACGGACCGCGGTGTACGGGCATGCGCCACAAATGATTGACAGTTTATATCTAACCAGTAACGGCGAGAACAGACATTTGTAACTTAAGTGCGAGAGCTTTAAAAAAAACCAACATCAGCAGCGTTGACCCGACGAATGGAGAGAATAAAAATTATGATCCCAGCAGGAATCGAACCCAAGCATTCTGCGTGGCAATCAGGTATTCTACCACAGAGCCACGCCAGGTCTGTAAACTGGTTTGGAAAAACAGCCTATGCAGGCGTAATGTCCGTGCGACTTCAATTGTGGTTCTGGTGTTGGCTATCTAATTTTGCAAGAAAGTAATAAACACTACATGATATCCCTACGATGTGTACTCCTACGCTACAGGCGTCATATCAGATTAACGTGTGTGGTTCCAGTATTGGCTCCGCTTTCATAGCAGTCTAATAAACATTACATTTGTATTCCTATGAGTCAGCAAGCTATATTGAAGCATTGCTCGACCCCGGAGGAATACATTAACGAAAGTTACGTGTGATATTCACATCATCGCACCGTAAAGTGCACTTAGCCCGCCAGAATGAAGCAGTGTCTTCATTTCTTATGAGGCTGCAGGCGATGGCATCATGCTGACCGAGGATGATGCCAGATTGATTGACAGCTGCTTTGTAGACTAGGCTACGTAGGCCACATACGCCTAGGTAGTCTACAGATACGACAAGCGTCATCCACTGATGTTGGTCTACGAAGCACTATCCAGGCCTGCCAGCCTCGGCGCCCTATACCTCACCAACGCGAAGGGTTACTTCAGGCTCCGACATGTCGCTGGTTCTATCGACAGACAATTTATCGACGAAACGACCGAGGCATTCACGATTTTCAACAGCTGTACTATACATTGTACTTCACTACACATGGACCCCTAGTCACCGCGATCAGGACCGGATCCAAGAACAAGTCATGACCAGCCGCTCGTGCTCACTGACCACGGTGATGCTGACCTTGTTCAAGAACTGTCAAGAAGCTCTTTCACACATGCACACGGGTTCGTGAAACGTGCGTGGGTTCTCCATCATAAGGGATAAGTAGAAGCACTACATATCAGCTTACCGCTTCTAGTGTTGATAATACCCAAGTTGCCGTTGGCAGCGTTACCCAAGCGTAAACAACTGGTTATATAACAGATATGCGGCTCTTCAACATATGTGTGTACGTATAAAATTTAAACAAATCTTTATCGTCATTTTGTAACGTTTCGCTCAGTAAAAAGAATTACGTCACAGTCACCTTTCCGCCGCATGCTTTTCATAACATTGATTCCCACGGTACGTGGGATCTGCCGAATTTTATTATTATTATATAATCATTATTGTTAACATGTCATGCACAAGTTCTTTTTAAGTAAGAATTTGTGGTATTAGGGGCGCAGTACATTCTTTATACTCACCGTATTTGTATTTGCAACTTTGCTTGGAGCGTGCGAGCTTCAAGTAGAAAGTAGCGCAATAATAAAAGACAAGGAAGACTAAATAGGATAAAACAAAAAACAAGAACCGGCGCTGAACAGCGCTCGTCCTGTTTGATCTCTCTTGTCTTCATTGTATTGCGCTGTTTTCTACTTTGCTTGGAATGCTCTCCGGCCTCTAAAGGCACGCCTATGCAAACCGTCTAACATAAGTTTTCTTTGGAAAACATATAGGTGATTATAGCGTAAAAATGCTCCGCATTTTTTCCCTTCCGCATTGGTCGTTAGCTGTTTATGATTGGTCAAAATTTTCTAGGTCATACACACGGCAGCTGCTCGTAACGTGATGCAACAAATGACCCCCAAATTTTCCATTGCGTAATGACCACTCATGCACGACTACATAAACAATAAGAAAGTAGGCTATTTTCAATACGGCACCTTTTTGCTCATTGGTTCCGCGCCGTTCGTCAAAAATGTTCGCTGTGCCTTAAATCCCTTGCTTGCTACGCGACGTCAGGAATCTGTGAAATCCCGCGGTGTTAAAATTACGTGCACACACTAAACAGCGCATTACTATGCTGAACAATGCCTAAACATTTTTTTTTTGAAATAGCGGGACAGTGTCTCATTCTGAATGCAATTCAAGAAGGCTACACGCCGATCACATTGGCAGCGGCTACTTATAGCAGCTGGCGATATGTATTCATATGAGTATAATAAATATTTTCAGTTGTAGTATAACGATGTTGAGCTATTTGTGCGCGTGTGCAACTCTGTGAACTCATCCTTGCTGAGAGAGAGTGAGAGAAATATACAGCGCTGCGTGTGTGTGCTTCTTTGCTCTCGCATTTGTATTTTCCCTTGTAGAAATCAATTCGAGATGACTAACTTGTAAATATGCCAAGATTGGCGTAGCAGGGGATCAGTGTATGACGAACACAATTCACTGGTCATGACATGAATAACGCAAAATACCTGTCGCATACGACACGAAACCCTTCCTCTCAGTCACGTGTGGCACATACCCGTACACCAAGAGTTCATGTTATGCGGGTATGTGCCACAGGTGATACAATGTCTCAACCAACACAGTAACCACGAACACACACACTGACACGCAAGGAAAGTGATAATATTAATAATTGTTGGGCTTTTATGTCCCAGAACTACGATATGATTATGAGAGACGCCATAGCGAAGGGCTCCGGAAATTTTGACCATTGGGTGTTCTTTAATGTGTACCAAGATCGCACAGTACACAGTCATCTAGCATTTTGCCTCCATCGAAATGCGACCGCCGCGACCGGGATCGAACCTGCGACCTTCGTGTCAGCAGCCGAGCACCGTAACCGCTACACCACCGCGGCGGACGCAAGGAAAGTGAGGAAGCTGAAGACAGAACACCCGTGGAAGACGCTCAACTACCATCCACTCGTCCAAGTCGTCCGCAACGTGGACCAAGTGCATTACGCAAAAACCTGGGTGAATGCTTTCTACAATAAATCTGCTGAGAAAACTAGGCCTCTCATCATTACCGGTGACTTCAACATTGATTTATCAAGACCCAACAATGATTGGTGCTTATACTGTGTGAAAGACGGCCTGGATGTGGACAGGGCATCAAAAGACCTCGCTGCCACGTCCGCGACAGAAGGCATCATAGATCATTTCATCGTAAGAGGCATTCAGGATTTCCACCAGCTTCACAATATCTCGCACTTCACTTAGATTCCTCATAGCCGCGATCACGAACGGATTCGATTAACAAGTCCGGTCCAGTTGCTGATGCTCACTGATCACTGTGATGGTGACCTTGTTCAAGAACTGTCAAGAACCCCTTTACACATACATACGGGTTCGCGAAACGTGCGTGCGTTCTCCGTCATAACGGAAAAGTATAAGCATAACAACTGTAACTGTGACTGTAACGTACGTGCAGTGCGCCTGCGCGTGGCACTAGGCTATGTATATATCTAGGGAAACTATCCTGAATGAAGCTTAGTTGCGAGTAACGCATGTCCTGTGCATCTGTGTTCTTTCTTTGTCCTGTTCGGATTCGTGCTATCCAGTATTGAAGAATATAAGCTTACCGCGTCTGGTGTTGGTAACACCCATGTTGCTGTTGGCATCTTTACGCAACTGTAAACAACGGGTTATATAATACATATGCCACTCTTGAACATATGAGTGTGCGTATACCACTTCCACATTTCTCTAGCGTCATTCCGTAACGTTTCGCTCAATGTCAAAAGTTACGCCACAGTCACCATCCTGCGCATGCTTCGCATCACGTCGATTCCCACGGCAGGTGGGATCTGCCGAATTTTTTAATTAAGTGATTGCTGTGTAGAAGTAAAAGTTCACCTCAGTTCATGGATTCCCAGTGCGCAGCCGACAGTGACCAGTGTCGAAAGTGGGGGGCTAGCGCCCCCTTGCCCCCCCGGTAGATACGCCTATGTTTCTTGCTTGTGCTTATTTTTGTTGTATTATCTTGCTTGTGCTTGTTTATTGTACTTTCTTGCTTTATTGTGATTATTTATTGTTGCATGCATTGGCCATACTCCACCCCCCACCCCACCCCCGTGTTCTGTTTTAAGCATCGGGACGACGCTTTTTCAGAGGGGGGCATTGTCACGTGCATTTCTTATTATCACTTTTGCTGTATTCGGTTTTCGCCCATAAAGACTATCAGCAATGCTCAGCGCAAAGCGCGCCTCATTGTACGAGAAGCTTCGCGATTATTGTAGATCATTTTGTTGAGATTGCGGGCAAGACGTGAACACTCGAGCTTATTCTAGAACTTGCGCGACAACCAGCGATAACGCTGGAATATTCGACGGCATGTGTATAAATGCCGACGCGCTTCACCGCTTGTCAGTTTATCGACGGACGACGCCCTGTTCGCCGCTATCAGTATATTGCTGTAGTTCGAGTTCTCATTTCCCGGCCACAAGTTCGGCCAAATAAACAGTTCCATCTTGAAAACGCCGACTGCTGTCTTCGTCGACGTCATGACCACGTGACAATACGTTCACTGCAGATGGAGTGCCCATGGTCACTCCATCTGCAATCGGACGAGTGCACTCGTCCGATTCTACATAAAGGCTCTCAACTGGGCTTATTCTAAATGCGCCTGTGGACAGGCGGATGCCTAGATGATGAACTGGGTCCAGCATTTTCCGAGCGCTTGGCGTGGCAGAGTGATAGACTATCGCCCCATAGTCGAGGCGTGAGCGTACTAGGCTTTTATACAGATTCATGAGGCACTTTCTGTCGCTTCTCCACGTTGTGCGTGACAGCCCCTTTAGGATATTCATTGTTTTCATGTATTTATTTTTAAGATGTTTTACGTGCGGTACAAAGGTTAACTTCGCATCCAAAATTATACCTAGGAACTTATGTTCTGTGTTTACGGGCTGACGCTCACCCTTCATGACGATTTCAGGATGAGGGTGCAAGCCTCTTTTTCGTGAAAAAAGGACACATGTGCTTTTCTGTGGGTTCAGTTTGAACCCGTTTTCATCAGCCCATTTGGACACCTTGTTAAGAGCAAGGTGAACCTGTCGCTCACAGATCCCAAGAGAACACGATTGAAAACCTATCTGAACATCGTCAACGTATGTTGAATAAAACATATTACGTGGGATATACAAAGGGAGAGAATTCATTTTTATAATAAAGAGCGTACAGCTGAGCACCCCACCCTGTGGCACTCCGGTTTCCTGTATAAATGTTCGGGACAAAACACTGCCCACTCGAACATGGAATGTGCGATCAGACAGATAACTTTCAATGACATTGAACATATTACCACGTATATCTATGTGTGAGAAGTCTCTCAGTATCCCAAACCTCCACGTCGTATCGTAGGCCTTTTCGATGTCGAGGAATACAGATACGAAAAACTGATTATGAACAAAAGCTTCACGTATGCATGCCTCGATACGTATGCGATGATCGGTGGTGGATCGGCCTTCTCTAAACCCGCACTGGTATAGGTCGAACAATTTTTTTGATTCAAGGAAGTGTAGTAAGCGACCATTAATCATTTTTTCAATTACTTTGCAGAGGCAACTTGTTAATGCTATAGGTCTGTCACTTGATACAGCAGGGGGATCCTTTCCCTACTTCAAAATTGGAATTATAACAGCCTCCTTCCAAGAAGAGGGGATCACACCCGAAAACAATATAAAATTGTGGAGCGTAAGGAGGGTTTCTTGTGTTTCGGAGGGTAGCTGCTTCAGCATCTCGTACATTATGCAGTCACAACCTGGGGCAGATGTATTACAGTGTGGCATACTTTTCTTCTTCTTCTGGCACGACGCACTTGGGACATAAACTAGTAGTGGGTAGTCGGCTGTGGAGAAAGAAGAAGTAGTTGGAACAATGGCGGAGATACAATAATAAACCGCGCTGTGTTTTCGGAACCGCGTTTCAGTGTGCTATATTTATTGGTGACCCGGACTACGAACGCGACCTTCCATGGAGCAGCGTGAGCATCTCGACGGCCTCAGCCCTGGTACCGCTGCCACTGCACCTGGCCATGTACCCTCTTCCGGCGTTGTTGGAGGTACTACTACCATAACGCTACCACAGCTGTGGCTTGCCGATCCCTCCTTATGGTTCATTCAAGTCGAGAACAAGTTCCGCATTCATCGCATCACGTCAGAAGTTCGCAAGCATGAGCTCCTCGTTGAAGCGTTGCCGCCACAGGCAATGGCCGAAATACGCGACATCCTCGTGGGCCCGCCTGGTGACACTCCATATACGACAGTCAAACAGGCTCTTCTTCACCGACTCGTTCCGCCTAAGCATCGGCGCATTCAGCAACTTCTGTGCAACGAAGAGCTCGGGGACCGCCGTCCCACACAGTTTCTACGTCACCTGCAGCACCTGCTTGGGGACCAGCCGGACGGCTTAGAAACATCCATACTACGTGAGTTGTTTCTACAGCGTCTTCAACCTACCGTGCGAATGGCTCTTGTCCCAGCTCAGGATAAGACGCTGTCGGAGCTGGCAGAAATGGCCGATGACATGATGGACGTTGCTCCAGCAGTCATAAACGCTGCCCACACCTCTCCGATTTCTGAAGCAGATTCCCTTCGAGAAACGGTAAAAGATCTCGCAGCTGAAGTCGCTAACTTGCGTCTGCAATTGCTGAGCATTCATAACTTAAATGACCATCCTCGTCCACACCGACCATCTCTCACGTCGCCTGCTCCGCAACGGCCCCTCCACCAGCCCGAGCACCGCTTTTCACCGCAGAACACATGCTACTATCACCGGCGTTTTCGTGCCGCGGCTCGCAAATGTGTGCCACCCTGCTCATGGCGCATGGGAAACGCTCCGGCCGATCGTCAGTAACAGCGGCGGGCGATCAAGGCCAAGCATCAAGCCGCCTCTTCCACATCACCGACAGAACCACAGGTCTTCGCTTGCTGGTGGACACTGGAGCAGAAGTCAGCATAATTCCAGCGTCCAAAACTGACCGGCGTCTCCGCGAGAAGTCTACTCCTTTACAAGCGATCAATTCTTCGGTCATCGCAACTTACGGACAGAAGTCTCTGACCCTTGATCTCGGTCTCAAAAGGAAACTGCAGTGGTTATTTTGGATAGCAGACGTACGCTACGCAATCTTAGGCGCCGATTTCTTAAGGCATTTTCATCTGCTCGTGGATATGAACCGCTGTCGCCTGGTGGATAGCTATACCGGCTTATCGGTCAATGGTTTTCTGTCACGCGCTACGGCCCTAAACCCCACTTTCGTGAAACCGCCTACGTCACCATATACAGCTCTGCTCAACGAGTTTCCGGAGATTACAACGCAGTCTCCAATGGATAAGACCCCCAAGCACACTGTGACCCACTGCATCGTAACCACAGGCCCACCGGTTCACTGCCGCCCTCGCCGACTTGGCCCTGATAAACTTCGCATTGCTCGCAACGAGTTTGAGCATATGTTACAGCTGCAGATCATTCGTCCGTCATCAAGCTCGTGGTCGTCGGCGCTACACATGGTTCCCAAGAAGAACAATGACTGGCGGCCCTGTGGTGATTATCGGGCTCTCAATGCAGTCACCGTTCCAGATCGATACCCGTTACCCAATATTCAGGACTGTACTGCCTTTTTAACCGGCACACAGTATACTCGAAGATTGATCTCGTGAAAGCTTATCACCAGATCCCCGTTGAGCCTTCTGACATTCCCAAAACTGCAATAATTACCCCATTTGGGCTCTATGAGTATTTACGAATGCCCTTCGGTTTGAGAAACGCAGCTCAGACATTTCAGCGTTTTATAGACGAAGTCACAAGAGGCTTGCCGTTTTGTTTCGCCTATATCGACGATCTTCTCGTTGCCAGCAAGGACGCTGAAACGCACAAGGCACATCTACGTGAGCTTTTCACTCGACTGCGTGATTACGACCTTGTCATCAATGTAGAAAAGTGTCAGTTTGGAGTCTCGGAGATAGCATTCCTCGGACATCAGATCACTAAAGATGGCATCACTCCTCTACCTGACAAGGTTCAAGCTATCCTCGAGTACCCGCCTCCCACGTCCATACGTAGTCTGCGACGTTTTCTCGGACTCGTCAATTTTTATCGCCGCTTCATCCCTACATGCTCTACACTGCTGCAGCCTCTGGAAGCACTACTCTCGACTTCTCAAGCCGAGTCAGCCGCACTTCCCTGGGACACGGTCGCGGATCAAGCTTTTTCCGCCGTTAAGACCAAACTCGCCCAGGCCACCCTCCTGCATCACCCTTCACCAACTGCTCCCACTAGCCTCATGGTGGACGCTTCTTCAGAAGCAGTTGGAGCCGCTCTTCATCAATGGATCAATGGTGCATGGGCTCCAATTTCCTTCTTCTCCCGCAAGTTACGCGACACTGAGCGCCGATACAGTACTTTCGGACGGGAGCTCCTCGCAGCCTACCTTGCGGTGAAGCATTTCAGGTACTTCCTTGAAGGGCGACAATTTGCCATTCTTACCGACCACAAGCCACTTGTTTCGGCTTTACGTTCCTGCAGTGCCACGCACACTCCTAGAGAACTTCGGCACCTTGCTTTCATTGCCGAATTCACCACAGACATACGTTATGTAAAAGGCAGTTTTAACAGTGCAGCGGACGCTCTCAGTCGTATTACCATCAATGCCACGACAGGCACCACCGACCTTTCATTGTCTTCGCTCGCGGAGGCACAGGCATTAGACGATGAGCTTCCACGACTCCGATACTCTACTTCCCTCCGACTGGAACAAGTCAACTTTCCCGACGACGACGTTACGCTCTGGTGCGATGTTTCACACAACTGCACTCGTATCTATGTTCCTTCACAGCTGCGTCGTGCTGTTTTTGACACCCTCCACTCCATCTGCCATCCAGGCGTAAGAGCTACGCAACACCTGGTCACTGAACGCTATGTCTGGCCGCGCATACGCGCTAACATTCGTGACTGGGTTCGCACTTGCACAGCGTGTCAGCGTATCAAGGTACAACGGCACACCAAGCCTCCATGGGGAAAATTCCCTCTCCCTGATGCACGTTTCGACACCATTCATTTGGACATTGTCGGGCCTTTACCTCCATGTCGGGGAAATACGTATTTGCTTACGTGTATTGACAGGTACACTAGGTGGCCTGAAGCAGCTACAATGCCTGACATCACGGCAGAAACAGTTGCTCGTACCTTTCTTGCTACCTGGATTAGCCGTTTCGGTGTACCATCAACGGTGACTACCGATCGAGGCAGACAGTTTGAGTCAGCGCTTTTCACCTCTGTCACATCTCTACTGGGTTGTGCGCGTATTCGCACAACTGCGTATCATCCAGCATCAAATGGCTTAGTGGAGAGACTCCACCGTTATCTAAAAGCAGCACTCGCCTCGCAGCCTCACGCCGAAGATTGGGTATCACACCTCCCTATCGTGCTTCTCGGCCTGCGTTCAACACTTCGGCCAGAACTTGCCTGCTCTGTAGCCGAGATGGTTTATGGCTGCACACTCCGTTTGCCTGGTGACCTCGTCAGCCCCGTTACTACGCAGAGTGTTTCGGATCCATCTTCTTTCGTCCAGCGTCTGCGGGTCTTCATGCAAAACTTGCGCCCATCACCAACTTCAGCTCATACTAAGAACGACGTTTTTCTGCCGGCAAACCTACAGACATCTTCACACGTTTTTGTTCGTGTCGATGCGTCTCGCCGTGCTCTTCAGCCTCGCTATGACGGTCCTTTCCCAGTCATCAAGCGTTCTGAACATCATTTTACAATCCTGCGTAATGGGCATGAAGACACAGTCAGCATTGAAAGGATCAAGCCGGCACCCATTCTGACAAGCTCAGTCTGACCATTTTTTTTTCTTCAAGTGCCCACGGCCACTTGTCTGCAGGGGGGGCCTATCTGTGGCATACTTTTCTTCTTCTTCTGGCACGACGCACTTGGGACATAAACTAGTAGTGGGTAGTCGGCTGTGGAGAAAGAAGAAGTAGTTGGAACAATGGCGGAGATACAATAATAAACCGCGCTGTGTTTTCGGAACCGCGTTTCAGTGTGCTATAACAGCAGTTCAGTGCTGTTTGCAGTTCTGTTAAGCAGAATGGTTCGTTGTACGCCTCATTTTTTGCAGATTTTCTTTCCAACATTTGTTGTTCTATTCGTGCTTTGTACTTCTGGAAGGTTTACGAGTAGTGTGAGGAGCTCGATGGGTGTTTGAAACGTGTGCCAAGAAAATTAGCTTGATCCTCCAGGGTTTCCCCGAGGCTATTCACTAATGGCAGGGAATACGTTCGTTGGCCCTTAATTTCCTTCACCTTATTCCACACTTTTCCCTCATCTGTGTACGAGTTGATACTCCATGTGAACTTTGTCCGGCTTTCTCGTCTAGCTTGTCGACGCGTTCTCCTTGCCTGAGATTTGGCCTGCTTGAAATGTTCTAGGTTTTCTACTGTTGGAGAATCGCGAAGCAACGCCCACGCTTTGTTCCGATTCATCCGTGCTTTCTTACATGCATCGTTCCACCATGGAACTCGCTGCTTAGAACCCTGACCGCTCGTTTGGGCAATACATTTACATGCGGCGTCAAGTATAAAAGCTGTAAAATACGTGACAGCGTCATGTATGGTCAGAGCGGACAGCTCAGTCCATGTCATGTGTGTAAGGGTTGGATACTGTTCCCAATCAGCTGAATCAACCTTCCATCGAGGAACCTGCGGGGGTAATTGGTCTTTGTTCAGCGTACTCAGGATGATTGGGAAGTGGTCACTTCCATAAGGGTTTTTAAGAACGTTCCATTTAAAAACGGGTAAGAGGGACGGTGATGTAATGCTAAGATCTATGGAGGAGTACGAGTTGTTTCCGAGGCTAAAATACGTAGGCTCCTTCATATTTAAAAGACATAGACTAGACGAAAAAAGGAGCTGTTCAATGAGATGTCCTCGAGCATCACAGCGAGAATCACCCAAGAGGACATTGTATGCATTAAAAACATCTAGAATCAAAAAGGGCTCTGGAAGTTCATCTATTAATGTATCTAAATCGCGTCTGTGAAGCTGATGATGTGGTGGTATATACACGGAGCATATAGTGATGAGCTTATTAAAAAGTACAGCTCGAATAGCCACTGCCTCAAGGGCCGTTTGGAGCTTCAAATGGTGGCATGCTATACTTCTATCAGCTATAATGGCCACACCGCCAGATGATACGACTGCATCCTCGTGGTCTTTCCGGAAAGTAATGTATTGGCGAAGGAAGTTGGTGTGTTTGGGAGTTAGGTGCGTTTCTTGCACACACAGCACTTTCGGGTTGAACTTAATCAGAAGTTCTTGGACGTCATCTAGATTTCTAAGCAGTCCTCTTACGTTCCATTGTATGATTTTGTCCATGATGGGGAAAAGAAGATGGTGCTGTGTGTAAAGAGGTCGGAGATGGGCTCATTTTACGGCGCCTTTGTGAGGCCCTGTAATTGGCCGCTCCTTCGGCACTTCCTGTGCCGTTTGGCTTGAAGTGGTGTCCATAGCCTCTTGCGAGGCACTGGACGCCCGCTCCACAGAGCGAGCTGTGCGTCGCTGAGACTTCGCCTCGGTCGACAAAGTCTTTGTCCCCACCGAGCTGGAGGTCGATGGGACCCCCTTGGCCTCGTGATTGCCCTGGCTGCTGCTAGAGCTTGTGGAGGCCACTGGTCTGGACAGGTTGGATGTGGGCAGGGCAGCGCTGGCTGCTCCCACCGTAGGGGCTAGTGGCGTTAGCCTTGGCACGCTAGGCGTGGTCCGGGCAACTGCCAGGGGCCTTTGCGGTGCCGCCCCTCGTCGCACCACTTCGGCGAAAGATGTTTTAAGTACGAATGATGAGGAGATCCGTTGTCTTGCTTCCCTGAATGTAATATTTTCCTTAACTTTTATAGTTATTATTTCTTTTTCTTTCTTCCAGGCTGGGCACGCTCTGGAGTATGCGGGGTGACTACCTTCGCAGTTTGCACAGAGGACCTCGTCATGACTGCAGTCATCAGCACTGTGACCGATTGTGCCACACTTAGCACACGTCAGCTGCCCTCAGAAGCTCTGGGATGCATGGCCAAATCGCTGACATTTGAAACAACGCCTCGGGTTTGGAATCAACGGTCGGACATGGAGTTTTACATAGCCAGTTTCAAGAGTCTCGGGTAAGGTGGTTGAGCTGAAAGTGAGTATCAAGTGCTTTGTTGCTATTTCGTTGTTGTTGCGTCTGATTGGGATGCGCTGGACATGTGTTACACCTCGGTCCTTCCATCCATCAAGGAGCTCCTCTTCATTCAGTGTCATCAAGTCTTCGTCCGATACCACCCTCTTCACTGTATTCATGGTACGGTGTGCGCTCACAGACTGGGATGTTACCAAAAGCTACGAGGTGTGAGAGTTTATTGTACTGTTCCTTGTCTTTTAGTTCGAGAAGCAAATCTCCGCTTGCCATCTTTGTGGCCTTATAGCCGGTTCCAATGGTCTCTTTTAGGCACTTGGCCACAAGAAAGGGTGAGATTGTTCTAGCTCTTGTAGACGATTGTTCGCAGTGGAGGACGTGGTATTTTTGGAAAGTTTCTCTGTTTTCGGGCCAAAGGAGTGACCCTGCATCGGCGCGTACCCGTTTCAGGGCACGATCGGTTACATAGGGGGTCGAGGATCCCATGGAAAAAAGTGGATTTTTCGGTAACGGCGCCTGCCACCCACCACAGAGCCCAACAAGGGGACGTGGCAGAACATGTGGACAAGTCTGCACAACGCCAGCAGTACGCGGTTACTATAACCCAATATGGTTTACCCTAGGTTGGATAGCCACACAAGGTTAACCCTTGCCGCCAAGAAGATTGGAAGTAAGTAGAAGATAGGAGAGGACAGGAAAGGCTAAAAAGAAAAGAGAAAGATGAAGATGTGCGTAGAGAGATAGGAAAAGGCGACTGCTGATTTCCCCTAGGTGAGTCAGCCCAGGGGTTCTGTCTACGTGAAGCCCGGGCCAAAGGGGTGTGTTGCCTCTGCCGGGGGGCCTTAAAGGTCCAAGCACCCGGCGTCGGCTCAACCCCCAGGACCCCCCTTTCCCCGGACACGGCAAAGCCATGCACTGCTAGGCGTGGGAGGGGGGTCGACAACCCCCCTTAGCTCGTGTCCGTGGTGTCGCTACACACCAAACGCCTGCTTGCGCAGACGCCCCTGCAGGGAAGGCAGAGACGCTCTGCGGTTTCTCTGGTTCAAGGACATTCCAACTACAGAAAATCCAGAACCTGAAGTAGAAGAGTGGAGGATGACCAGAGTTCCCTTTGGAACCGCAGCGAGTCCATTTCTATTGAATGCCACTTTGCGACAACACCTGATGTCTATACAGGCGAACTACAGCCCACAGCCAAGGTGTTAGCTGAATATTTCTATATAGACGACCTTCTCATCGGAGCTCAAACAGAGAAAGAAGCTCGGCAAATCTACAGAGAAGCCAACATTATGAAGCAGTCAACAGGTATGCGTCTGAGGAAATGGGCGTCAAACTCGAAGGCTCTACGTCGACTGTTTGCTGCCACTGAGGAAACCGACATTTCTTCAGGCTTTTGAAAGTGCTTGGACTGATATGGCTTTATGACGGCTTTATGACGGTTGTCTCAAAGTCGGCGCTTGGATTCTTGTAGACAGAACGAAAACCGCGCAAGAAGTCTGTGCTACAGACGGTATCAAGAATATTCGAACCCATGGGGGTGACAGCACCTTTCATTGCACAAGCGAAGCTACTATTTCAAGAGCTGTGGAAAAGGAAAGTTGATTGGGATGATGAGCTACCAGAAGATCTTGGTATAGAGTGGAGCAAATGGTGATCAGAATTACATCATATTCAAGTGACTGCCATCAATCTTTGGGTGGATGCTTTGCCCGAACACGGAACTACGCAACTACACCTGTTTTGTTTTGCCAGTCAGAAAGCTTATGAGGCCTGCGCATTTTTGAGATATTGTCACGTGGTCGTGACGTCGACGAAGGTAACAGTCGAGCGGGCGTGTCAAGATGAAATTTTTTATTTGGCCGGACTTCTGGCCGAGAAACGGAAAGGAAAACTACAGCAATACACACTGTACACTGATAACGGCGAACAGTGCGTCGGCCGTCGATAAAATTGAACATCGCTGGGATGCGCAGTCTTTTATACTACATCACGCATCGAACTTTCTAGCCTTACCACTGATGGTTGCGCCAGCTCTGGAATAATCTTGACTATTCGCGTCATGTGTGCAATCTTTACACAATAATCTGCCACAATCTGGAATGTTCCCAAACATTTTAGCGCGGCCCGCGCAAGACAGCGACTATTTCATAAACGACCTCGCGTCAGACATTGACTGTAATATCAAGCTGTTTGCAGACGACTGCATTATTTATAAGGAAGTAACCAGCTTCACAGACCACATTAACCTCAATGAGTGTCTGACTAAGCTAGCGGATTGGTGCGCTAAGTGGCAAATGTCCATTAATGTAAAAAAATCCGCAGCTATGATGGTAACACGTAAGCAGAATCCATCACAATTCATTTACACCATTCATGGTGCACCACTGACTAATGTTGTGCAGCATAAGTACTTAGGCATTACATTAACATCTGACCTGAGATGGGATACACACATAGCTAACGTCACTGCGGCCGCACTTCGTAAACTTTTCTACCTAAAAAGAAGACTTAGAACTGCACCAGCGCCCGCAAAACTCTTGGCTTACACCATGTTCGTAAGACCAGTATTAGAATACGCCAACGTAGTTTGGTTTCCTTATTCAATAAGTAGTATTAGTAAATTAGAGGCAGTACAACGCAAAGCCATACGGTTCGTACACAACAAGTTCAAACGTACAGATTCTCCCTCTAACCTTCTGGCTTCATCTGGCATTGATAAACTAGCTACTAGGGCAAAAGAGGCGCGCCTGAGGTTCTTGTACCAGTTGTTACATGGCCACTACAAGGTAGATGTCTCTAAGTACGTCACATTTTCACAGTCGCGCCCTACCCGTCATAAGCACAAATACAGTCTGAAAGAATATTCCTCAAAGAGCGACGTTTTTGGAAAATCGTTTTTCCCACTAACAATACGCGAATGGAATAAACTGAAGGCAAACGCTACTAATGCCGACACATTATCCGCATTCAACGCAGTGTTAGAAACCATGCGTAACCTATAATAGTGTGTCAATGCTTCGCATACTTTGTTATTTTCCTCTTTCCTTTTCTTTCTTTCTTTTTTTTTTTTGCACAGTGCACTGTGGCAGGCCAGACAGTACTTGGCCAGGCTTAACTTTTCGCCTCCGTCTGGTAAAATGAAGGGATAAAAAAAAAATTAATCCATTCAATCCATCGCTCAAATACCTGGCTTCGTATGCGCAAGTCAGCAGTTTCCTGAGCTTGCTGCTAGAAAACTGCGCATATTGTTGATTCTGTCACCGCGATTTGTCCTGCTCTCTGATATGCATACCGAAAAATTTGGCGCGTTTCAAATTGATGCCTCTCGTTTCAGTCTCTTCTTTTTTCCTAGCGCAAATAAAATGCGGAATGGTTTGCCGGACACACTTGTAGATAGTGATGGTTGTGCCGATATTAAAGATGCGCTACACACCTATATATTTTTATAACAGTGTACAGCAAATTTTGGTACGAATGTCGCCTTGTTTTTCAGTGTAGAAAATTCATTGTTCCTTATATTTCGTTGTTGTTTACCAACAGTGTAAGTGAACCCGTATGTTACTTGGAATGTTATTGTGTGGTCGTTATGAATGAATACAATGTACAATATGCCCTCTGTAATGACTCCATGACTGGGGTCGACAGTATTGGAAATAAATAAAATAAATAAATTACACGTGCACCGGACCAGTTACACAAACATAGTAAAAGAAGCGCACGTGGCATTGCCCCCCTCTGAAAAAAAATCGCCCCGATGCTTAAAACAGAACATAGAATTGATAACATGCATGCAATACAAGAAAAAAATTTGGCAGGTCCCACGTACCGTGGGAGTCGATGTTATGCGAAGCATGCGGCGGCAAGGTGACTGCGGCGTAATTTTTTTTACTAAGTGACACGTTACAAAATGACACTAAAGTTTTGCATAAATGTTATTCACACTCATATATGTTGAAGAGCCGCATATGTGTTATATAACCAGTTGTTTACGGTTGGGTAATGCTGCCAATGGCAACGTGGGTATTACCGACCCCAGAAGCGGTACGCTGATATGTAGTGCTTATACTTGTCCCGAGAACGCACGCACGTTTCACAAAGCCGTGAGCATATGTGCAAGAAGTTCTTGACAATTCTTGAACAAGGGCATCATCACCGTGATCAGTGAGCACCAGCACATGGTCATGACTTGTTATAGGATCCGGTCGTGATCATGGTGACGAGGGGTCCATGTGTAGTGAAGTATGTGGTATAGTAGAGCTGTTGGAATTCGTGGATGCCTCGGTCATTTCGTCGACAAATTGCTCGTCGATAGAGCCGGCGACATGTAGGAACCTGAAGCCACCCTTCGCGTTGGTGAGTTATAGGCCGTCGAGGCTGGTAGGCCGGGATACCCTATCGAAAAAAACAGCGTGTCCCAGTGCGATTTTGACACTGGGTGACACTGGAAACGCTGTTTCTCGCTGGAAAAGGCGCTGGAGCACGCTGTGAGACGCTGGGCAGCGCTGCATTTTCGCTGGCACGCACTGGGCAACGCTGTAATGTCACTGGGCCGCACTGGATAGCGCTGGAACGGCACTGCACACACTTGCTTTGGCGCTGCACGCTGGGACAGCGTGCAATGCGCCACACTGGACGCTGTTACTTCACGCTGTCACGCTGCACTGCCCTTTGGCTGGGATACTTGGGCGTCGATATATTGCCACGTGCGTTTCTTATTATCACTTTTGCTTATTTGCTTATTACTCGAGCTTATTATAGAGATTGTGCAACAACCAGCGATATCCGCTGCCAGTACCGACTGATAGGGCTACGCGGATTCGCCGTCAACGCGCCGCGCCCGCAGCCAGGCGAACGGCCTCGCGACATCGACGACTACCTCAGTGGAACACAGTGGCAAGAACGACGACCTTCCCGCTCGCTGTCACCCGGGCGGTACATGTCACCGCACCGCCGACAGGTCGCCTAGCCCGTATCCGGAAAACTAAGCGCAGCAACCGATGGAAGTGCGGTTGCTGTACAACGAACTACCGCTGATGCTCCGCCGCCGACGACGACGCCGCGACGAAACCTTCAGAGCACGACGCGAACCAGACAGCCCCCTGACGACGAAATCTCGCAGACCGAAGAAGACCCGACGACGCAACATGGAAGCAGCGGAACAAACCGCCGCAGCCGTGACCCGACGCCGCGACACAACCGCAACGCAAAACGACGAACTAGCGACCTCGACATTCTCATCGACGACCACAACGTCACCGCTCTCGTCGATTCTGGAGCCGACTATTGCGTCATCAATGGGCCCTTCGCCACGAAGTTGAAGAAATAAGTTAAGACTGATTGGGAAGGCCCCGAAATCCGTACCGCTGGAGGCCATCTAATAACGCCGTCTGGAGCCTGCACATCAAGAGTCACAATCAATAATCGCACGTATCCCGCGAGTTTTGTAATCTTGCAACACTGCTCCAGGAACGTCATACTTGGTATGGACTTCTTAAACCATCACGGCGCCGTCATCGACTTAAAAACCAAGTCGATAATTCTATCATCGACACCGCCGGATAGAATCCATGTCAGCATGCCTTGAGCGTGCTCAAGGATCAAGTTACCATATCCCGCCTCGCTCCAGCGTCATCATTCCTGTCAGCACCAAAAAAGCTGAAGACATCGAAGGTATAATCGAGAGCGATCAGTGTTTGCTGCTAGATCGTGACATTTGCATCGCAAGGGGCATTGCTCGGTTGCATATGAAGGAAAAGGAAGCGTGATGCTAACGAACTTCAGCCAAGAATACAGACACCGGAGCAGGGGCACGAAGATTGCATACATCGAAGAAATATTGGCCGTCAGCGATGCATATTCCTTTTCAGATTCTGACGAAGCTACAACGACTACCCCAATACCTGAGCCACCCTTCGATGTAAACCCAAGTCTTCCCGCTCGCCAACAGCAACAGCTTCGATGCCTCCTGCAGGAATACAAGGACTGTTTCTTGTCGTCATATCGCGGGTCCGACAAATGCCCCTTGCTAAGCACCGCATTATAACAGAAGAAAATGCTTGACCACTCCGTCAGAGTCCCTACCGGGTTTCGACGCGAGAACGGGAGGCCGTTAAAAAACAAGTCGACGAAATGCTACGCAACGACGTCATCCAAACGTCCAACAGCCCGTGGGCGTCTCCGTGGTGTTAGTGAAGGAGAAGGATGGGACCCTACGTTTCTGCGTCGATTATCGTCGCCTGAACAAATCACAAAGAAGGATGTGTACCCTCTCCTACGGATAGACGACGCCCTGGGTCGACTCCACAACGTGAAGACCGGCTATTGGCAAATCGAAGTCGACGAGAGAGACCGAGAAAAGACTGCATTTATAACACCGGAAGGCCTGTTTGAGTTCAAGGTCATACCTTTTGGTCTTTGCTCAGCACCTGCAACTTTCGAACGCGTTATGGATACAGGGCTGGCTGGCTTGAAGTGGCAGACGTGCCTTGTGTACTTGGTCGACGTCGTTGTGTTTGCCTCAAACTTCGATGAACACCTCCAGTGCCTTGAAGCTGTACTTCAAGCAATCAAGACCTCCGCGGACTGACCCTGAAGCCAGAAAAGTGCCGTCTCGCGTACGAGGAGCTCCTGTTCTTGGGCCACGTCATTAGCAAATCTGGAGTTCGCCCCGACCCGTGGAAAACAGCTGCCATCGCTGCGTTCCCGCCGCCCACCGACAAGAAGGCCGTACGCTGATTTCTTGGCTTGTGCGCCTCTTACGGACGCTTCGTCAAGGAATTTTCCCGAATCGCCGAGCCACTAACTCACCTCACGAAGAGCGACGTAGAGTTCAAGTGGGGAACGGCGCAAGTCGAGGCATTTCAAGAACTGAAACGACGCCAGCAGACGCCTTCGATACTTGCTCATTTCGACGAATACGCCGGCAACAAGTGGATCGTCGTAGCAAATGACTACCTCAACCGCTATGCCGAGACAAAGGCCTTGCCCAAAGGCAGTGCCGCCGAGGTAGCCAAGTTCTTCGTGGAGAACATCGCCTTGCGCCATGGCACCCCAGAGGTCCTCATCACAGACAGAGGTACCGCCTTTACTGCGGACCTAACTCAGGTGATCTTCAAATACAGCGAGACGAGCCACTGCCGCACCACCGCCTACCACCCGCAGACCAATGGCCTCACCGAGCGTCTAAATAAGGCCATCATCGACATGCTGGCCATGTACGTTGACGTTGAGCACAAGACGTGGGATGCTGTCCTTCCATACGTGACCTTCGCTTACAACATGGCCGTCCAAGAAACGACGCAGATGACGCTGTACAAGTTCGTCTACGGAAGGAGCCCGGCGACGACGCTCGACGCCATGCTACCCAATGTCACCAACGAAGAAAATCTTGACGCCGCCGCTTACTTACAACATGCCGAAGAAGCTCGACAGCTTGCCCGCCTGGCAGGCCCGTAGCCAGGGGGGGGGCCTGGGGGGCCCGGGCCTCCCCCGAAATTTTGGTGAAGTATGTGTTTTTACCAGAAATAAATAATAAAAATAGGTGTTTTTCTCAAAAAGTCAAGGTTTTCAGCAAATGGGCCCCCCCCCGAAAAAAATTCCTGGCTACGGGCCTGCTGCCTGCGCATCAAGACCCAGCAGCACACCGACAGCCGTCGCTACAATCTTCGACGAAGCTTCGTGGAGTACGAGCCCGGCGACCGTGTGTGGGTCTGGACGCCAACACGATGACGCTGACTGAGCGAGAAGCTTCTTCGACGATACTTCAGACCATACAGGGTACTTCGACGTCTCGGCGCACTCGACTACAAGGTTGTCCCCGACGGCATCACGAACTCTCAGAGGCGCCAAGCTCGACCCGAGGTCGTGCATGTGGTGCGCCTTAAACTGTAATATGCACGTTAAAGGACTCCAATGTTTGCTTGCTTTATTAGTTTTCTTTGGTATTGCATGTATTCATGTTCTGGGGTTTTAAGCATCGGGACGATGCGTTTTCAGAGGGGGGCATTGCCACAGGCGTTTCTTATTATCACTTTTGCTGTATTCAGTTTTGGCCACAAAGGCAGCAACACTCAGCGCGAACCGTGCCTCATTGTTCGAGAAGCTTCATGATTATTGTAGATCATTTTGTTATGATTGCGCGCAAGACCCGAACACTCGAGCTTATTATAGAGATTGTGCAACAACCAGCGATATCGCTGGAAAGTTCGATAACGCCTGTACTTGACCGCTTGTCAGTTGATCGACGGCCGATGCTCTGTTCTCTGCTATCAGTGCATACTGTGTGTATTGCTGTAAATTAACTCTCCTTTTCTCGGCCACAAGTTCGGTCAAATAAAGAGTTTCATCTTGTACACGTCGCCTGTGGTCTTCATTGACGTCACGACCCCGTGACAATATTGTCTGTACAGCAATTATAGCACGGTATACGTCGCAGCTGCCTTGCACTTGGCAGCAAACAAGCTAACATGCTGCACCGAGGGAAAATGTCGTAACGGTAGTTGACTTTTCCAGAAAAATTAGTTAAATTGTCCTGCAGACCGGGACACGTATATCGCCCTGCCGACCACCCGATTCAGCGCGGCTTTCTGCTCCTCCCTTAAACACTAGCCAAACGACTAGTAGCTTATTCGTTATTGCAGAGGAGGTAACAGTAGTACAGTGTTTAGGCTGATGAAAGGCTGACAAAGTTATCGGATCTCCACGCCGTTTACTTGGTTTACTGACCTATGTGTGCCAGTAATGCGTCGCCGCCGTACCCGCTTGCTTGCTTTGACGTGAAAAATCTTCCTAGCTTCGCGTGTTCAGCTGCACTGTCATCAACGCTTGCGCATGGTAATCTTTGATTAAAAATACACGTAAGCGCCATCATATAAATTTGAGCGATTGAAAGACTTGACCATCGGCCCAAACGTGAGTTTAACCGCCACTGCGGCAACTACGTACAACTACTACAATCCACGTATAGCGGAGACAGGTGCACGAAAACGCCGAAAATCTCATGCACTTTGAGCACCCGACATAACTGGCGCACGTAGTGTGATGTTACTATGCTTTTATGCGAGTTGTAGGCATTGAAAAGATTTTCTTTGTGCCCAAGTTCTCATGTTCCTGCACGTTGGTGGCTTTAAGTCATGAAAGTGCGCCTGTTACGTACACAACAAGAAACTATACGAAAGTAATTCAAGAAAAAAAAACAACTTTGTTTCCATTGCCTACATTAATTGAAAAGTGTCTTGCATAACTGCCCCCATTCAGAAAGAACATTTGCACAGCAAGCATGATTAATGTCTGAATGCTACCTCTACTCACCTTTACATTCAATAATATGCCAAGAAAAACTAATCGAAATGTTCCTATAACGAATGCCTGTTTTAGTGGTGATCGCCTAGACATTAATGCACTTTTTGCAGGATTATACGACTTATGAGACTATGACAACGTATATGTGGTCTGTGGGTATATCAAGATAGATTCAAAGCTTTTATTTACAGTGCAGATTAGTCAGTAAACTGATAATCATAAAATGGCAACATAGAGAACAGTCAATGTAATTACTTACACAGCCAATGACAGACAAGCAGAATTTCAATTATTATACATGAACTTTTCAGTCAGCAGCACCGATGGTGTATTCTACTGAAAAATTAAGATAACCAAACATGCAAGTGAGACCTATGTATATATGTGAGACCGCACTAGTCCGAACACTTCAATTAGACAGCATTTGCTCTGTAATAATCTGTTGCATTATCATATATTTGAAAATAACCCGCTGCCACCCAGACCCACGATGTGCAGAAGAAATTACTTAAAAAAAAAAAGACTGGCGCAGTGCTTCCATTTCTGTGGAGATAAAGTGAGTATACCTATTTGAAAAAGGACACAAAATCCATACTGAGATGAAATAGACAGGATAAGTGCCCGCCTTGTTTTATTTGGCCCTCTATATACAGGAAATAGTACATTGAAAACATGCACACAACTACAAGCCAACTGATAAAATAGTATTCATGGAAATAGATAATGGTTTCATGTTTCATGCATGAAAACTGCAACTTTGTTCCATCTTGTGGTGTGACATAGCGCTAAATGTTCACCGTGTCAAGCAGTGATGGCAAACTGGCTTGTAGCATAGCACAGAAACACACAGGGACAAAGAAGAAGACTGGACGAACACAGTGATGACAAACACATGTGTCGCTTCACTCAATGCACATCAACTCAGCATCACAGCCACAGCAGCCATGTCAATTGAGGCAAAGTGCAAAGACATCCGTGTACTTCTGTTTAGGTGCATGTTAAAAACATGCGGGCAACATTAATATGGAATCATCCACTATGGCCTCATGATGTATATGTACCTGCAATATCTATGTATAGCTGCTCCTTAATCTAAAACACATCTACACCCGCAGTTTTAGAAACTCGGCTGCATTGCTGTGCCAGCTTTCTGCATGGCTAAGCAACGTATAAGGCACATTCTCAACAGCACCAGAGACAACCCACGAAACACGAAACCTTTATAAAACGTTTTATAGAGGTTTTAAACGTTTTAAAGACGTTTTCTAGAGGTTATGTGTTTCATGGGAAGCTACTCACACCCTTTTTTTACCACTGTTGTGGACACAAGATAGCACTGTAACTCGTATAAATAACTACCTAGCTCCAGTCGTGGCCCACTCACTATTTCCATCTAACTCGCAGCTAACTCAGCTGCCTTTACTATTGGCTGCACACCAATGTTGACAGAATGAAGTTCGAATGTAGAAACATGGAGAGATTGGTCATGGAGGCCAGTGACAGTGTAGATCAAGGCACAGAGCTGCAACTTGTAGCACATAGTGAATTTCAGCCCCCTCTATCAGTTCACAACATTCTATGCTCAAAATGGCACTGTAGAAGGCCTATAAGCAGTAGCATATTTTATGTCCACCATGGGACACCACGTAGTCGATCAAAATCAATGCAAAGAAACACTCTGTGGTGCCATTCACAGCCCAGAGATAATTTTTAGTCAACAGTGGCTATATTAGCCTATGAACCTTCACTATTAATTCCACCACCAAGTGTCATTTACAGTTTGAATAAAAATTTATTTGGTCTGGTAGTTTCATTGAACTACAAAAATTAAAGGTGCAACCATATCAACCTCTTCCACGTTTGGCTTGATTCATGAACACAACATTAGGAGAGATTGCGGAGTACACACGGCAGCTACCTTTTTAACATAGGCTTGGTCTGCGTGTCACAATGTTTCAAATCTTCGATTTGTAGTGAATATTGATACATAGGCGTCTGTTCCACAAGATTGATATATCCCATGTTTTATAAATTTACCCATGTTTTCCCAAAACTGGTTAGTAGTGCCCAACCTGACATCCACAATCAAGGCCCGACTTCGCTCTTCATTCAGAGGATGGTAACAATTTCTGATAGTACGATATATTAAAGGAAGCTACTTTGGGCAATGACTGCACAGCAGATCAATGTTAAAGATGTTGAGAGTAAAAGCTTTATTACTGAAAAATAAAAAATACTGAGGCACTAACGTACTCCTGGTATAACATTAGGGTATATATAGAAAGGAGAAGTCCTTAGTGCCTCCACGACTTTCGAAGGGGGTTTATTAATCAACGATGGGTAGCAGGCAGAAAGCCGGCACAGCAAAACAGTCCAACTGGCTCTGTACCAACAGCTCATGAATAGTGCTCACGTGACACACCAAGAAAGCGTCCCACTGCTCAATGCCTCGCTCCTTTACCACTACACTAGTATTTCTGAGGTTTTACATGCCAAAACCAGCATATGATTATGAATTTCTAATTTCTTATTTCACATGCCAAACCAATGATATCATTATGAGGCACGGCCAAGTGGAGGGCTCCCGAAATCGCGACCACCTGGGGTTTCTTAACGTCCACCTGAATCTAAGTACACTCGTTTCTAGCATTTCACCTCTATCGAAATTCCACTGAGATCAAGCTCGTGCCTCTCGGGTCAGTAACCAAGCGCAGTAACCACTGCAATACTGTAGCGACCAAAGAACAAGTATGAATATATGTGAAAAAAAGAACAGCTAAAGACTACGCCAACATACCAGTACCTACAAATATACACATAGCATGCTCCTTTAAACCCGGTTCATCTAAGAAAGAAGTCTTCGGATTTTAAAATACATGCACGATGTACCTACTTGTACAAGGACACTTTAAGTGCTTACAACAGTAAAACCAGCACTGTGAACATATGGCAGTGTGCCAACATGATAAATTTGAAGAGAACTATGACACACAATAAAAGAAAACAAAATGCACACAGCAATGAGAACTAAGTATTCCAGCCTATTTAACATCTTTTTGAATACAGGTGATTATTATGTCCACTGTAACAGAAAATAAAGTTGCATGATAAAGAAATGACATCTTTGCAGTTATGGAGCAGCACTATCAAAACACAGCCAGTATTCACTTCATTCACAGGTCGGTTTTGTGCTGCCTGAATAAAGTAGCCTAGTGACATCTCAGACCCCAATAATTCGAACTTGTAGATATTTCAGGCGTCACAAGTGAACTGTCACTTGCCGCATAAGGCCTTGTACGTAACAACAATTGTTTCGGAATTATGCCTTTAAGTCCAAAAGTTTGATTTTTCAGGCTAAATTGTTGTAAGATATAAAATAGTGTAGGGAAATTACTGTTTCCCCAGATGTAAAAAAGAGACATCCGTTTTTTGCTGACACTATAGGGGAAATGCTGCAGCCTGAGTGCCAGTGCTTCATGCCTATGCCACCTTTGTTTTTTTCTTCGTTAAGGGTCTGGCACGCCCCAGGTTGCTCCGTTGCCTGCTATTTTTCTACATCCTTCCAGGAGGGCAAAGGTGAATTGCACGCTTTGAGGGTGCAGCTTGAACGGTGATAATGTGACCACAACAGTAATACATAGGCGCTCTTGTGCCTTTTCCACAGTTCTAGAGTTGAGTTGCTAGCCACACGATGACGAGCCTTTCATTGCAACACAAGTCCAAACGGGAGCCCCGACATGCTAGCATGTTTTGGCATTGAGATGTTGCACGTTCCCAGCATGAAACAGGACGGCTTCAAATGCTGGAGCTCGTTCGGCTCGCTCTCAAGATGCCTTAGTGGTCTAATGCTCTCCAAACTGAGCGAGCGCCAGCAAGACGCTTTAAGCGGTCTGCTGGCAATCATTATGCATATAAGGTCAAATTCATCAATGAACTGTGGCAGGCTGACGTGCGAGAAGTTCATGGGCTTCTCAGTCACCACATCCTCATTGTTCTCATAGACGTGTACCATGTTAGAGTCCATGCGAATCTCACAGTTTATGCTGAGAAGCACTTGGTCCCATGGTCCCATCACCAGGGGTAAGCCGCGGAATGTGTGGTCTACTGAGCTGAACATTTATTCTAGAGATTCCAGTTACTCTTGGCCTTTCCCTTTCATTGTTTAATAACACTTCAGAAAGCCTTCAGAAATGACTGTTGCAAAATCTCCATATTCCCCTCTGCCATTTTGAGTGCGGAGATGAGAATCTTAGAAGCCTGATGTAAGCCCTCCAACAGAACCCACGATGCGTTTTTTTACCGAGTGCCACATGACCAAAGTGAGGCATGAAGTCCAGATCATTGAGCTGCACCAAGTTGTCCTCCATTTTGCTGACATCACTGTCGAAGAAACTATTGCACTTGTTGCGTTCCCTGAATGCTGTGTGGTCGAAACGCACTCCAGCGGGCTTTTGCACTTGGCGAACGGCACACGAATGAATGTATGCTGCTCGCTTTGCTTTCGGCAGTCCCTGTGCACAACAGTCATTCATTTGCAGCTGCAGCACCCCTTCCCACCTTCGGAACCAACGATGATGCAGCAGAGAGCGCCCTCGACATGCTTGACGTACTTGGCGTGAAGAATATCGAACATGCCCTCCGTATTGTGGTTGTAGTTGCACAAAAAGTGGCCAGTCTATGACAAGTTGCGCAATTCCAACATCACCACCATGCTGCCACCGATGTTGACAATGCCCTGTACCAAGACAAACGTTGACCTGCTCGCCTGGCTTCTCAGCCTTTTTCAAGTTCCTGCTGCCAGTGCCGCCATTGTCAACTTGATGACGCTTGTTTCGCTTGGAGATGCCTTGCTCTAATCCAAACAGGTGGTGGCTACTCTCTAAGGTTTATGAATGCGTACCATCAATCCCGATGGCATCAAGACACCAAACTGAAGATACGTCGAGGTCTATTGCAGAATTACTGCTCAAGAGAAACAGTGCGTTAAACAAGAACTGGATGTCAGACAATAACAGTCGTTGTACCATCCATCCAAATGTTATCTCTGTCGCTATTAGTTTCTCATTGATGTGATCAATTTTCCCAGTTGTTACTTTCCAATAGGTGTCGGATGCTATGAGCATAATTATGTCGCCGTCTTGCCACATATCCGCTTGCCATGTGTCAGCTGCATTATATTCCTTAACAAGCGCCTGCAAGATAGTGTGCGCTAGCAGTGGCATATATCTCTGGAATCGTTAATACTTCCGATTCCACTACAGCATCATTAATGTGACTGCACAGTCACACAGAGACACGCTCGGCAAGAGTTGCCTCTGCAATTTGGAGCTTCCAAACGTGATGAGAGAAAGCTCTTTCCTTCTAACAGCACTGAAGTATTATTATAGCCACATTTGCACGAATATAACTATGATGGCTACCACTGTCTAAAAGCACTCGAACAAGAAGTTGTCGAGTTTCAGATTCTGCCCATACCACTTTTACTCGATTGTAACGCGAGGGGTGACATTTCATTGTCATGGAAGGAAAAAATGAAACAAATATAGAAGAATTGTGTGCATCCTTACACTTTTTAGACAACTTTAATTTCGGTATTCGATTTTGACACACTGGTCAACATCAGGTCGCAAAAATTTGGAAAAAAAACTTGCATTTGCATTACATTCAAGTAATGCATTACTTTCCTTACATTCAATTTATTAGCAAAATTAAAGGCCTAGTCCGGTGAAGCTTCCTAACATCACTTTTTGCCGCAAGCACCATGACAATCACGCACTCTTGCGCAAAAAGGATAAATAGTAAATAATCAATAAGAAACATTGCATGCCAAAATGACTATTACCTATACAAATCTGCAGCGCGGCAAAGGGCACTTTTCTCGTACATATATTGAAAATTGTTCAATTACTTACACTATTCACATATTTTAATGCAGTCCAAAAAGAAAAAAAGAAATCAATCGGAGGATGTATACATTGAATACCGCCATTTCGTGTTTTCCAAGCTGTACTGAGTAAGTTTCGCTCAATCATGTTGGGAATGATGGCAAGAAAAGTATTTTGTTCCTGCGCCGTTGGAGTAGACGTGCGCCAGACCGACACGGCGTTACGAATATTACTGTTGTAGACGTCCAACGAGGTGCTTGTGTGCGAATAACTCGTGTTTAAAATATAGTCGTCACTTCCCTGCGAAAAGGAGCCTTTCTTTTTGAACATTTGCCATTATTTGCCACGATCTAACAGCAGTGAAGTCTGCTAGCTCCGACTCTGCTTTTTCTAATGTTTTTCTGCAACGCCGCATGAACGCCGCCATGTCTGCCCCGTCTGTTTGCGTTGAGTAGGGGTAGCCCTAGTCCCGTATCTTTGTTTTTATGTTTTCATGCGTTAATGCTAAATGAAACCTATTCCTTAGTATTATACTAAATAAATAATGCTGTTCTTTTTATTTAAAGCTAAAAGTGTTACTAACAGAGCTCTAATATATTGAATAACTTATTAAGGCACCTCAGTTTCGTACAACACATGGCGACTCGTCGTGGGGCTTTCTTCCTGTATGTATCCGTTTATTGTAGCGAGTTTTCTAGAGGGACCTGTCTAGCATTACCATGAAATAGTTGGTATTCTTAGTCAGATTTATCTGTGAATGGGGGGGGGGGGGGTCCAACACGTTTGAGTGGTTTCTTCTGCTGTACCGGCGGTATCTCTGATTCATCAGCGCGGGTCGAACCACCGATTTCCTCAGCCATGAGGAGGTAAGTATTGCATTCATACATTTCAAGTTTAAGTGAACGTTTATCCCGAATGTTTGTGGGCTTTGTTAAGCATGGTACCGTATTGTATAGTCCTGTATGCGATATCTATGTATGCGCGAAGTACTACAGGGCTCAGCGATTGGAATGCGGTAGTCAGCCGGCATGGCACCTGGCGTTACACGACCGTTGAGCGCCGATGACGCTGATATATTACTACTTAACGTATATATGAAAGGAAAAGCCCTGCTTCCGCACCGTGACATTGTTTGACTATCGGGCGAAAACCCAGCATTCACTGATGACTCAAAAAAGCACCAGCCGTCATGCGTTTCTGTTGAGCATTCCAAGTACAGCGTCAATTTTTATGAAAGGGAACACGCGAACGCGTGGCCTGCGCTCTGCGACGGCTGCCTTCAGCTCCATCAACCGACAGCTAACAAAAGCTCGCCCGCTTTGGCGTCATCTATTGGCAAACAAAATAACAAGTCATGGCCGGTTGCGAAGCGCTTTTAGATAACGCTGCATCTCGGCTCGCGTAACGGGCGATGCAGGCAGCGCGTCGTCTGCCTGTCAACAAATCGAGCGTGGCGTGCCAGCACTGCGCGAGCTGCAGGAATTGCCCTTAACGCGAGCCGAGAGGCAGCGTTATCTAAAGGCGCTTCTCAGCCAGCCATGATATTCTCAACCAGGCACGTAATATATAAGCTTGCATGCGCGTGAGCCGCGGGCAATATACAGCTACCGTTTTGGAAACGAGCTGAAAAAAGAACCAAGGCGGCAAATAATTTTCTATGGCTTCGAGAAAACAGACGCGCTTATCATCGGGCACAAACCTCTGCATAATCATAAACATGTGCGATCCCAGTGGGTATTGTATAGTATGATGATGGCCAAAACGAGCTGTTGCAACAACCAAAGCGACATTCAAATCAGTGAACACGGTGCATGATCAGGCGTCTATATTATTCGAAATGAAACACGCTTCTGCAAGAAACATGCATGATCGAAGTGGGCATGAAATATTTTTTTTTGCACGTATCATTATGCTGTCAAAGGGAGCTCTAAAAAATCCAAGGTGACATTAAACTTGCGATCCGACGTTATCATTCGATGCAAACCTCGGCAAAAGTGAAACTCCCACGAAACTGAACACGGCACATTGCGATGCTGCCAGTGACTCAACAGGGCAGATCTAAATTTATGCTCTTCACACTGAGCACATAATAAATTTAAAGCCGCACGACAAACTTGACATCCAAGCAGTCGAAAAGTTATCAATAGAAAACGCACGCGAAAGCGTGGTGGATGTTTGCTGACAGCTCCAAGTAGACACGACTGCCACAACGAAGGTGCGTTTTATCGGTAACATCTAATTACAGAACTCGCGCAGTCACCTCCCTATTCATGTCAAAGAACTGTGCCCGTTCAGCATCGGCACGCACGCAGCGCTCGCACAACCAGCATCGTCCTTCACTACCAGCTCGGCCCCGCAAAGGTGGTCGATCAACCGCCCTTCTCTGGTGAAATTCACACCGTGATAACGTTTTTTTCTATCTCTGCGATCCTTCTACACCTTCAGAGCAAGCGACACGTGAAGCTGTACGTGCAAGGCGAGCAGAGAACAGCGCATGCAGGGTGCCCGAACGTGCGGAGACAGCGCAGTCAAAAGGCAGGTGCGGGGAGAGGAGCGACCGGTTTTTGCAAGAAAGGCGGCGAAACGCGTGCGACGCAGTGCCCCCTGGCCGAGCTTGGGAGGCCTATGCTCAGATACAAGTCAAGAGCAGTGCCGCTTTTCGCCGTCAAAGGACCCCCCTCCAGCCAATAGTATCGCCGTTTCGTAATGACTCTGCGGCAGACTGCCTTTGTGCTGTGCTTAAAGGGGCCCTGCAATTTCTAAGTAGCCATGGAGTGGATTCACTAAAGGAGCTTATTGCCTCATGAATTCACCACCGCAAAAACTTTTAGAATCCATTCAGTACGAGCGGAGTTACAAAGATTTGTCGCACACTGCAATAGACCTTTTTCAAGCAATCCCAGAGCCCTCCGCGGGCGCGCGAAGCACTATGGGAAAAGTGTGTACGGCGAGCCCGCCGGCTGTTCCGTCGCTCGCTGCTCGTTGGCGCCGTGGGAGCACCAAACGAAAAAAGGCGCCGCCGCTGGTTGACTATTATTAAATCCTTAATACTACATATGTCTGAACGCGCCTGCATGTATCTCCACGAATGAAATGTGAAAGGAATGATGCAGTCAGTGTAGGTATTACCAAGCGGATGTATACCGGATGTAGCATTTAAGCGACATGCGAGTTATCACGTGCTGATACATGCAGTCAAAACGTGCTATCGTGAGCAATGCGAGCTGGAGCACCGAATTCGTATTTATTCAATGATTACTTGTTCACAAGCCACTATGGCATTTAATGCCATAGCAGCTCGTGATCGGGGTTAACCAAACTGTAGAGAGGTGTTACAGTGTTCAGGTATACAGCTGATTATTTGCTTTTAATTGACAAGTCACGCGCTGTACAAAGAAGTGAGGGCATTCTAAACGTGCCTAAGCAAAAAGGGATGGGACTAGAATTCACTTGCGAGATGCCTTGCTCTGATAATTTGCAGTTTCTTGAAACATGCTTTTAAGTTTCACTGCGGAGCATGCTTGCAGGCAGTATATATCCCGTGTTCAGCGAAATAGGTGTTTAATTTTGCATCAGCGCATTCGAATATTGTTAAACAAGGAATTGTAATGTCATGATTACGCGCGGAATTGGAAAAAAAACTTGCGCACATAAGATGAGCAGTAGTTTCCAGCTGCAAAGAGGCTGGATATCCTGCATATCGTTGTATTGGTTTGCGAAAATCTGTTCACATGGCAAAGAAAGATTAACATGGATGCCCTCCATCCATAAATAATGAACGAACTAGAAATATTGCAGTTATTCCACATATGTATAAGAAGTCGCATGGCCTGAAGAACATAGGGAAGCAATGTGGGGGGTGAAGGTTGTGTTTGCCGCCCCAAATAAGCTTATAGTCGCATTAAGGTCGCAGGGGTCTGCGGTGGGCAAAGAAAAATGCGGTCAGAGGCATGTCAATTGTTTTGTAAATTGTGTAGGAGTCAACCGCAAATTTCTCTTTCATGTGTCCACATGTAGAGTCGCCCATTTTTTTAACCTGAACGCGCGAGCATCGATCACCAAGTTGATAAGCGCCGTACAACGGAGTGCAGCGGCAAAATGAACGAGAATACGCGCATGCGCGCAATGAGCGGTCTTGGACAGCTGCCGTCTGCGGAAAAGCCTAGCAGACGGCAGTTGCCCACGACTGCTCATAGCGCGCATGCGTGTATTCTTGTTCATTTCGCCGCTGCACTCCGTTGTACGGCGCTTATCAACTTGGTGATCGATGCTCGTGCGTTCAGGTTAAAAAATAGGCGACTGTACATCGGCCACACTGGTCGATGTATTAATACGCGCCTCAGCGAGCATCGAAATTCATTGAATGGAGCCGTCTCATCTCTGTGATGAGTGAGCGTAAGATCAATAAGACGGTGCGGTGTACTCGGTGATGTGTTGTGGTGTCGCGAGTGCTGCAAACGCGGTAGTGTGACAGGACAGAGGCACCACACAACAGACACATGCGGCGCGTAGAAAAGGACAACGTCGGCGAGGAATTGCACGTGTGAGCGGACGAGGGAAATCCCACGAGAGCCAGTGAGTAGGTGGCACAGTGACGGGAAAGAAGACGACGACGGGCTGGAACGCGAGGGAGTCGGACTAGGAGAGCTCGGAGGAAGAATACGCTGGTGTCAGGGTCAGTGTCGTCGGCTTACGGAGCCAAACACAAAGGGCCCGACAGCATCGAAGGATCTCCAGATGTCCTCGGAAACGGGTGTTCGTGGGTACGAGGCGTTCCCGCTGTCCGACCAGCTGGTTCCCGTTTGTGTGGAGCAGACTTCACCGTCCCGGTTGGGGGAGAGGGTTCCTGCTGCCGGCTGCCTGCCAAGGGACGAGCCCGAGTGCCGACCACCAACTTCCATGCTGCGTACGTGGGCCTGGAGGTCGTCGGCATCCCGTGCCTGAGGGTGCTGCCTTCTACGACCTCCGCGACGACTTGACTCCTCGTCCGCTCTACGAGGGCCCTCGCCGCCAACGCAAGCGCCTACCAACGAGACCGCCGCTCACGTCCACTCAAGTGTCGCTATAACCGGTGACTGTCATCCTTTCTTTGAACGATCCGTGGAACCGTCTTTGGTTAGTGCACCGGTCGCTATAGCATTAACGAAGGCTGGGCTTGACCCTGTTGGTTACAGTTGCTTGTATTTGTTCCTTCTCTTTTTCGTGAGTGATAGTTATTTTTGTTGTGTGTGCATTAAAAAAAATGGCTGCTTCCTTTCCCAGTCAGAGGCCTTGCCTCAATTGAAAGAAACCACGACACTAAACCTGCATAACAATCTCGCATCGCTATGTCAGTCATGAAAATGTAATCCCATCTTCGAAAGCACAGTAATTTTGTACCATCAACCTAATCAGACAACGGGAGAAATTTCGGGGGCATGTCATGTCACAAATAACGCCACACTTGTCAGTCAACCTTCTCAGTCGTTACAAGACAAGGAATTCAACTTTATTAATCTACTCTAAGCACGCGCCTTGGTTGTTTTGACTTTTTGTGCCTCCTCATGACACGCGTGATGCACTCCCATTTTTGTATATATGCTTTTTTTCACGCGTGCTATAAACTTTGTTGTGTGTGAGCGCTGGTTTGTGCATTTCCTTCTTTGTACTGCTCCTTTCTTTTTTCGCTCTAAGTATTATTCCAACCTGTAGTTATAGCACCAACTAAGGTTAGTAGGCACTTATCATTCGTTACATATATGGTGCGAGCGATGCAATGAATGTATATCATTTCCCCAAATGCCGACTACACTTTCTGGTGTACTCTTTATATCAGAACTTCACACTGTACTCGTCGACAGTGTCGAGGGACGTTCATTCCAAATGCATCCGCCAATCATAGACCGCTCCTGCACTTCATAGGCAACCGAGTTGTATTTTTTTTTTTCATCTATGCTGTAAGGTGCACTGGCGCCAAAATAAATAAATAAAAGGTGACGCTTCTGAGCCGCTCAACTGGTCCAATGATGGGACAGATGGAAATCGTCGAGAGGCTGTAGCAGCTAAACACTGAAGTTTGTGATAGAATTGCGCAGTAACATGTTGCACCTTGCCAAATTCACTGTGTCTAAGAAGTCCTGGCACAGCGCAAGCGGACAGCTACAGCGCGAGGCCCGCGCGCTCATCGCGGCGGCTGCGTACACACATTTCCCATGAGCGCTTGCGCGCCCTTTGGTGGCGCTCGTGTCCTTGAAAAAGTTGTATTGCATTCTCTTCTCTCGCCCCGGTGAAAGCACTGGAAGCTAAGCAGGGAGGGATGGCACGGGAAAGGAAAATATGTCACGAGCGCCTTGTGACTATGAGCACTTCTTTTTTTTTTCTTCGAATACGCAGAATTTTCAGTGCGATCACGTGTGCACGCGTGGACAAGTCGCAGCCTTCCACAGCGGGCGTCTGTAACGACCGAGCACGCCAGGCTCAAATCAACCAATGGCTGATACTGTGGCTGTGACGAGTGATTATTGAGCTTGTAGAGTCATTTTTGAGAGAAGAGAAAGCAATTTTAGCTGACCGATTGGCAGTGTTTTCTGACTATGCTCATAAAGTGTTACAGGGCCGCTTTAAAGAGGAATCACAAAGCAGCATGTCAAAAGGTGTTGCAAAGTGGCCTCGACACCATTGGCTTGAGGGGAATCCTTTGGCAGGAAAGCTGCACTGCTCTTGACTTGTATTCGAGTGTAGCGATCAAGAAGGCGATGCGAACAGGGTGCAATTACGCTATCATGTTCTGCCCTTAAAGGCGAAGCTCGAGTGTCCTCCAAATTTTCTCGAGTTATCATACATTAAAAAACTTGATTCATAGAGTGCACAATAGGCATTCTTTATTGACCTCCCGATGGATGCAGTCAGCCACCTACGCGAGATTTTATGCAGCAATCGCAGGACATGTCAGAGTTGGAAATGGATGGCATTCTGGTCACAGTGCAAGGCATGTTGTTTGAGCACAATGGGACTAATATTGCACCTGCCGATTTGTGTGGCATGTTTGTGAACTCGTAAATGTATTCACATTCAGTGAAATTTGCATACTTGTATGCACTAAGACAATAAAAGAGGACTGCATTGTATATTTAGAAGGATTGAGCAGGTTAATCTAGCACAACAAATGTAGTAGCTCATGGCTTACTGATCTGCCACTACCAATGTATTAATGTACGTTGGTATTTTATGTTCCAGGTTTACGTTGGCTCCGACATTCTAATGAAAGCTGCAAAGCTTCGCGACATTATGCAGAGCCAAAATGAGATGAAAGTGGTGAGGGAAATGGCGAGATTCTTTTGGACGCCTGCAGAAATGCAGGAGAGGAGCCTGACAGGGCAGACGGCAGGCGGACAGCATGGGCAAGCTCCAAGCCACGCCACAGAAAGCGGATGCAATAATGAGTATGCTTTATATTCTTTCTTTCCTGAAATAATAAACTATATACATAATAATTAAGCACGACTGACATTTCAAGTGGCCTACAATGAAAAAAAAAATTGAGTAAGAACTATACTTGTGCAGCCACACATGTTTATGGCACATTGAATGGCTCATGGGTGTGATACGCTGTGATACGCTTTGATGACTGAAATTGTGCATGCCTTACAATGTGTAACTCTGCAATTCATGCTCCTCTAGGACAACAGCTTGCTTATTTGGCCAATTATTGGAACAGAAAGAGCCTTGTTGTTACATCAAAGCCTACCTACAGTCGGGTATAACTTTAGAAGGCAGCGGCATTTTCCCCTCAAAGGCGGATGTATACGAGCCTCCACCAAAAGGCGCGCACTTCAGATGACGTCATGAGCCGGACGGCTGGTGGCCCCGCCGACAGAGAACATACCTAACATGGCCGCCCTCACTTCAAACTGGGCCGAGTCGCATCAGCTGTGTGCGTCTCCCTTCGTCAGAGTGAATTCAAATTGTTTGCGATGGTCTGTCATGCCGGAAATATTATTGTGAGCTTACGATGCACAATTTGTGCCGCGTACGTTTCTTCTGAGCCGTGAGCCGGCGAAGAGAGATTGCAGCGAACATTTTTGATGCTGCGCTGCGCTTCGTCTGGAAACTGGATCCCACGGCGACATACCGCTGCAAAGAAACCTCGTGCGTGTTTGTTCTGTGGTGTTTTGTTTTGCTCCTAAGTGAAGTTACGACGAGGAGAGTTTGCCAAAGTCTGGTACCTGTACTGTGAGTGGCGGGTGTGTTTGCGTACTGTGCCCCTGCCTTTCTCGTCGGACGTGGCGAAGTGGTGGAGCAAAACCATTATCAGGATAAATAAGAAAAGTGGATGAAACCAACCTACGAGTTTCTCAACAGAAAAGATTTCCGAAAGCAACCCCCAACGCGAAGATTCGTTGCTGCCAGCTCAGCGTGCAAACGACCGATCGTTGGCAGCAGTGTCCATGATAAGATAGCCGAACGTCTAGCAGCGTCGTTCGAGTGTTGTGTAGCACCGTCGATTGATTGCTTTCCATCACTGCTAACAATCAGTGACTGACATGCGCTGCTTGATGATGATTAGTGAAGTTTATTGGCGCAAGGGCCAGATGTGGCCAAAGAGCGCCAGAGCGATGATAATGAACTGTGCGTTACGCAGTATGGATAAAACAGATGTGAGACATGCGCTGCTTGATTGAATGCCATTGGATTATTAACGGTCAGGTGTTTGGGAGCAGTGTTTGTTTCTTTAATGTCAGCCTCAGTGCTAATATAAAATTATGACTGATACACTGGTGCCATTACAAGGGAGCTTGGCATGAATTCGCACCGCTGTGTGACTTCGAACTCTTCGCTCACTGCATGCGCCAGCTGTAGAATGCCTGCTGTGACACAATCGCGCATAAGTTGTGCTTCCATCGATAAGCAGCGAGTTTCGGCTTCTCTTTTCGTGCTTGAAGCCGATCTCGGCAAGCAGGCGACGCACAGTACGCACATACATCGCCTTAGTGATGGGAGTTCCATACGCTCTGAAACTCGGTAGTTATCTTCTCGACCGTCGGTATCTCGTTGCGGCGAAAGAAATCGTGCACACAAGACCTCAGCGCGCACAACGTGAAGCTGTCAAACTTCGTGCTACATCTTCTCTTGTCCGCATTGCGTGGGCGCTTTCGCGAGGTCGTCGTCAGTTTGCCACCCGAAAAATGCGAAGCTTTAACTTCCTCCCTCACCCTGAACACAGTCCTTTCGCTGACACCGAGCATGTCGGTGACAAACTTGCTCGTGTCCGCCACGCTGTGTTCAGGCTCCCTGTTGCGCCAATACGTGTAGCAGTGGAAGATCATGTTGTGTGAATCTCTGTTCAGGATGTGGCAGCTCTTGTTCTTGCCAAGGCTCCTTGGTGGTGTGGCCATCGAGGCGGCGCAAGGCTCGTTCGGCAACAAAGGATCTTGTTCTGATGTCACCTCGCTGGGCTCCATGACGGAAAACTGGCATGGAATGCCGTGCGCAAACTCACGAGATTGCGTGTTCGCAACCGAAAAAAAAAAACATAATTAAAAAATAAGCCTAACACATTGAAAAAAATAAGCTTGTGCAAACACAGAAAATATATATATGAATCTTATGCTATTAAGTCAGCGACTGCTTTATAATTACGCGCCCGGTGCCGTCGATCTTGGTCCACAGCAGACGACGCACAGCGTGGTAGAAGGCACAGAGTTACTTTTCTCTCGTGATCCGGCATGTGTTGTAGCATTTCCATCATGACAGTTTTTCCAAAGCACTCGTCAAGATACAGAAATCTTATTTATAACGACAAATACGCGTTTTAGAAGCAGTCAATTTTTACAGCGGGACTATTTCTTTAGTCGTGGAGGCAATTGGCCGCTGCGCTTCGGTCATCTGGGCGGGGCCTCTCCTGTCTTCTAAAGTTGTACCCGACTATAGTAGTCACAAGCTGCTGCCAAGCTAAGAGTTAAATTCTACTGCATTTCTTCGGAATGTTGAGAACACGTGACATAACTTGTTGCTGCTAGTTGAACAAGTAAACAAACAATTGGACTAAGCAGCTTGCCATCAGTGGTGCACTGTTTGGACTTGCCATGTTGGAGGCTATAGCAATGACACATGGCCATGGAGTTGTTTATGCAAGATTCTTGCAAATGCAGATTTGGTTTTGTCTTCAATTGCACTGCCGGGCAATTGCCTAAGTACTAATTTTCAGAACAAAAGAAGCTCACAATGTTAAAGAGGTGTCGTAATAATGCATTCGGAGCCTTGTATGGATGATGAGTCTTGGGGCAATTGAAAGCAGCAATTTGGAAGCCGAATGACAAATTCACTGTAACCTAAGTGCCACGAAGCCTTAGTTGCACAGTCAAAATGAAGACAGTTTGTTCTCAACAAAATGTATGAGCTGCCGGCCGGGACTTTTGGGTGAGGTTAACTGATTAATCGAATTAACAGAGGTGTACTGTACAGAATTTCACAGTACTCAGTTTAATTTTGCAGTCACTCTTTGATCCTTGCAGATGTCGTCCAAAAGGTCATCAAGGACCCCCCTTCCGACGTCGAGGTGGCCAAGAGGGTGGCACTCGGGCGCAAGGCTCTGCGCAACATCTTTGCGGAGATGGGCCGCTTAGGACAACGGAAGCAGACGCCAGCCTGATGAGGCTAAGATTTCTTTCTTTTATCAGTAGTGGAAGTGCTGTTGTACAAATATTAGATCATAAGGTTAGACGTGTCATTTTAAGGTGAGATGTGTCCAGGCAGACCGTTCTCCATGTCTTGATAGAGTGCCGCGAAGCTGAAACCAAACGCAAACACCACTTCCCTTTAATCCACCGAGAGCATATCCCTTTACATCCGTCCTTATTTCTTGGTGTGGAGCCTTTCTTCGACGGTAAGGAAGTCTTAAAGCATCTAAATGACGTTGCTTTGAATGTCATAATGCCAAGAAACTCGTAGCACACCCTCTCTAATGATGGTGGTGCTGCGATCCTCATACATTGTGTAGCACAAGCCTTCAGACCCTTCTGAACAAGGGCTCTGCTAAGGCCGTTGTTTCTCCTGTCTGTACTTTACAAATACAATGTATTATCTAATACGCAATTACAGCATGCGACAAATCTCCAACTGCGTGTACATGAAGGATCGATTCAAAGATTTTTTGAGGTGGTCAAGTGGTGAGGTAATTAGCTCATTTAATGAAGCCATTCGGAAGTTCCAGGGGTCATTTAACAGCAGTTTTTCTTTATGCAATTACGACAGCACTTTCACCTCTGATTTATTTGTTTATTTATTTATTTAGCTATTTATTTATTTATTTATTTATTTATGATATGAAAGGCGAAAATAAAGTCAGTGATTGGAATGCTTCTTTTTTTAATACTTTATTTCACCTGGTTACGGATGGCACGCTAAACGCGCACGCCTTCTCGACTGTGCCAGTGTACGCAGTGTGCAGTATGGCCAGTGTACAGTGTAACCAGTGTACAGTGTCCGCAGTGTACAGTGTACGCAGTGTGCAGTGTACAGTGTACGCAGTGTACAGTGTACGCAGTGTGCAGTGTACGCAGTGTCCAGTATGCAGTGTCCAGTGTCCAGTGCCACACCGGTCCGATAATCAGGTATGGCACTGGGCCCAGTGCCACTGGTTTTTCCAATAGGGTAGTGCTACGTAGACCAACATCAGTGGATGGCGCTTCTCGTATTCGTAGACTACCTGAGCGTACGTGGTCTCATAGCCTAGCCTCCAAAGCGGCTGCCAATCAATCTGGCATCATCCTCGGTCAGCATGAGGCCATCGCCCAGCCTCGTAAGAAATGAAGAGGACACTGCGTCGTTCTGGCGGACGAAGTGCACATTACGGTGCGGTGATGTGGATATCATATGCAACTATCGTTAATATATTCCTCCGGGGTCGAGCAATGCTTCAATATAGCTTGCTGAATCAGGAATACAAACATAATGTTTATTAGACTGCTATAAAAGTGGAGCCAACACTGGAACCACAGACGTTAATCTGATATGACGCCTGTATCGTAGTAGTACACATCATCGGAGTATCATGTAGTGTTTATTGCTTTCTTGTAAAATTAGATAGCAAGCACCACAACCACAATTGACGTTGCACCGATATTACGCCTGCGTAGACTGTTTTTCCAAACCAGTTTATAGACGTGGCGTGGCTCAGTGGTAGAACACCTGATTTCCACGATGAATGCTCGGGTTCGATTCCTGCTGGGATCCTAATTTTCCTTATTTCCATTCGTCGAGTCAACGCTGCCGATGTTGGTTTTCCTTAACGCTCTGGCATTTAAGTTACCATTGTCTGTTCTCGCCGTTCCTGCGTAGATATAAACTGTCAATCACCCGTGGCGCATACCCGTTCACCTCAGCCCGTGGTAAACGGGTATGTGCCACACGTGTCTAGTGGAAAGGGTTTGAAGACGTACGCGACAAGATTTTCACGTTATTCATGTCACGACCCGACAGTCATATTCGTCAAATCCTCTTACCCTCCCATGCCAATTTCGGTCTACACCAAGTTAAGGAGGCGATCATGAGAGCACCCAGACGTAGGCGGCTAGATAGATAGATAGATAGATAGATAGATAGATAGATAGATAGATAGATAGATAGATAGATAGATAGATACGTAGATAGATAGATACGTAGATAGAAACGCTCAAAGTGCCAGAGGTTCGCTAAGAAATGCTTCGCATTTAAAACATAATAAAGCAAGGAAAAAGTGGAGTCCACAAGTTCCTTAACGCGCATGGAATGGCTTCAGGCGTACCACATGCACGACCTCGGGACGTGCCCGGCGCCGCTGAGAGTTTGTCATGCTGTCGGGGATAACCTCGTAGTCAAGTTCGGCGAGACGTCGAAGTACCCTGTACGGTCCGAAGTATCGTCGAAGAAGGTTCTCGCTAAGTCCGCGTCAGCGTATTGGAGTCCAGACCCAGACACGGTCGCTAGGATAGTCGAAGGTTGTAACGACAGCAGTCGGTCTTTTGCTGGCTCTGCATGCGCAGACGGGCGAGTTGTCGGGCTTTTTCGGCGTGCTCAAGGTAGACGGTGACGTCGAAGTTTCTTCATCGGAGACGTTGGGTACCATGCCATCGTGCGTCGTTGCCGGGCTCCTTCCAAAGACCAACTTGTACGGCGTAATTTGCGTCGTTTCTTGCACGGCCATGTTGTATGCGAAGGTCACGTACTGAAGGATGGCATCCCACGTCTTGTGTTCGATGTCGATGTATATGGGCAGCATGGCGGCGATGGTCTTGTTTAGCTGCTCCGTGAGGCCATTGGTCCGTGGGTGGTACGCTGTGGTTCGGCGGTGGATTGTTTGGCTGTATCTCAATATTGCCTAAGTTAGGTCAGCAGTAAATGCCGTACCTCTGTCAGCGATGAGGACCTCTGGGGCGCCATGGTGAAGGACAATGTTCTCAACAAAGAACTTGGCTACCTCGGAGGCACTGCCTTTAGGCAGGGCCCTTGTCTCAGCGTAGCGTGTGAGGTAGTCGGTAGCTACGATGATCAATTTGTTTCCGGAAGTCGACGATGGGAACGGCCCCAGTAAGTCCAACCCGATTCGCTGGAACGGCCGGCGAGGGGGGCTCCATTGGCTGCAAATGTCCGGCTGGCCTATTCGGCGGTGTGTTCCGTCTCTGACAATCTCGGCAAGTCTTTACGTAACAAGCGACGTCGGTGGCAAGGCACGGCCAGTAGTACTTTTCCTGTATTCTTGCAACCGTGCGGGAAAAAGCCAGGTGTCCTGCCGTGGGGTCGTCGTGCAGGGCCTGGAAGCCTTCTGGTCGTAATGCAGAAGGCACCGCGAGAAGGTATTTGGCTCGAAGTGGTGAGAACTTCTTCAGCACAACGCCGTTTTGCATGAAGAACGACACCCAGTCCACGCTTGAATACCTTCGGAACAACGTTGGTCCTGTCCTCGAGGTACTCCACAAGGCCCCTGAGTTCCGGGTCGGCTCGCTGTTGTTCAGCGAAGTCGTCGGCACTAATGGTTCCTTCTTTCTTTTTGAAGTCTCAAGCTCCATCGTGCGAGACGACCTGAAGGGTCCTCGCACACACAGGGCGTGGTGGTCGCTCACAATGTTGAAGGGCCTGCCGTAAAGGTAGGGGCGAAACTTTGATGTAGCCCAGACTATGGCAAGGCACTCCTTTTCTGTTGTAGAATAGTTGGCTTCCGCCTTTGATAGCGACCGGCTGGGATAGCTACTTACCCTTTCCAATCCGTCAGTCCTCTGCACAAGAACGGCGCCGCGTCCTACACTGCTTGCATCGGTGTGTATTTGGGCGTATTCGTCGAAGTGCGCGAGTAACGGATGCATCTGCAGGCATCGGTTTAGTTCTTCAAGTGCTTCCTCCTGCGGCGTTTCCGATTTGAACTTGACGTCGAACCTGGTAAGGTTGGTAAGTGGCTCGGCGATGCGGGCAAAGTTTTTGACGAACCGCCTGTAATAGGCGCACAGGCCGAGAAATCGACGCACAGCCTTCTTGACGGCAGGCGGCGGGAATGTAGCGATGGCGACTGTCTTCTGGGGGTCAGGGCGTACTCCGGACTTGCTCATCACGTGTCCCAAGAACAAGAGCTCCTCGTACGCAAAGCGACACTTTTCTGGCTTCAGTGTGAGTCCGGAGCTCTTGACTGCTTGAAGTACAGCTTCAAGCAGCCGTAGGTGTTCGTCGAAGTTTGAGGCAAACACAACGACGTCGTCCAAGTACACGAGGCAAGTCTGCCACTTCAAGCCAGCCAGTACTGTATCCATGACACGTTGGAAAGTCGCGGGTGCCGAGCAAAGACCAAAGGACATGACCTTGAACTCGAACAGGCCGTCCGGTGTTATGAAGACAGTCTTTTCTCGGTCTCTCTAGTCGACTCCGATTTGCCAGTAGCCGGTCTTGAGGTCCATCGAAGAAAAATACTTGGCGTTGTGGAGTCGATCTAGGGCGTCGTCTATTCGTGGGAGAGGGCACACGTCCTTCTTTGTGACCTTGCTTAGGCGACGACAGTCAACGCAAAAAGGTAGAGTTCTATCCTTCTTCCTCACTAACACCACAGGTGACGCCCACGGACTCTTGGACGGCTGGATGATGTCGTCGCGTAGCATTTCGTCGACCTGTTTCTTGACGGCCTCGCGTTCTCGCGTCGAAACTCGGTATGGGCTCTGACGGATTGGCCGGGCACTTTCTTCTGTTATGATGCGATGTTTCCCGACTGGGGTCTGTCGAATTCTTGACGACGACGAGAAGCAGTCCTTGAATTGCAGGAGCAGGGCTTTCAGCTGGTCTTGCTTGTGCTTCAGGAGGCTCGGGTTGACGTCAAAATCTGATTGGGTTCCTCGATCCGTCGCAGCAGGCTTGGTAGCATCTAAGAGGGCAAACGCATTGCTGGCGTCCACGAATTCAAGGATGTAGGCGACCGTCGTAACAATGTTGAGGTGCCTATATTCGTGGCTGAGGTTTGTCAGCACTACCCTTGCTTTGCCATCACGCAGCTCGGCTATGCCTCTTGCGACGCAAATCTGACGGTTCAGGAGCAAGTGCTGATCACCCTCGACGATGCCTTCAAGGTCTGCGGGTTCTTCGGTGCCGACGGAAATGATGATGCTGGTGAGAGGCGGAATGGTGACGTGCTCTTCTATCGCGTTCAATGTAGGGTTCCCTGGCATCGAGTGCAGTGGCAGCGCCTTTTCTGAGTTCAGTGTTATTGACTCAGATGTCAGATCAATGACGGCGCCGTGTTGGCTTAGGAAGTCCATCCCAAGTATCACATCCCTGGAGCAATGCTGTAAGGCTACAAAGCTCGCAGGATAAGTCCGGTTATTCATGGTGACTCTTACAGTGCAGACTCCAGCCGAAGTTGTGCAGCGGTCCAGATTTCGGGGCCTGGCCAAGCTGTCCTAACTTCAAACTTGCGGCCAATGGCCCACTGACGACGGAATAGTCTGCTCCAGTGTCGACGAGAGCGGAGATGTGGCCGTCGAATAGTACGTCGAGGTCGCTAATCCGTCGTCTTGCGTTGCGGTTAAGTCGCGGCGTCGGGTCACGGCTAGGTCGGCTTGTCCCGCTGCTTCTACGTGGCGTCGACAGGTCTTCTTCAGGCACCGAGGTTTCGTCGTCACGGCTAAGTCTGGATTGCGTCTTATTCTTGAGATTTCGTCGCGGCGTCGTCGTCGGCAGTGGAGGATCTTCGGTATTTCGTCGTACGGCAACCACATCTCCATCGGTTGTTGCCCTTAGTGGGCTAGGTGACCTGCCCCGGGTTGGGCCAGTGTACTGGCGGCGCTGCGGTGAGACATAGCGGCCTGACGACGTTGAACGGAAAGGTTTTCGGGGCGTCCACTGCGTTCCTGCGAGGTAGTCGGCGATGTCGCGTGGTCTTTCACCCCGCTGTGGACGCGGCGCGTCAATGGCGAACTCACGCAGTCCCATCTGTCGGTACTGGCAGCGGCGGTAGGTGTGGCCAGCTTCTCCGCAATGGTAGCAGAGTGGGCGGTGGTCGGGGGCGCGCCAAACGTCGGTCTTCCTCGGCGTGTATCGCTGGCCGGCTGGCGGGCGGTATGACGTCGGTGGTGGCGGCGGAACTGCTGGGGCGGCGCAGCGTCTTGACGTGGGCGAGGAAGGGGGCTTTGCGTCGGGCTGCAGCAGCATAGCTCACTGCTTGCAGCTGGTGACTGTTGGATTTCCTCGCGTACAACGTCCGCAATCGACGTCACTTCGGGCTGTGCAGAAGGTGCGAGCTTTCGCAGCTCCTCTCACCCGATGGCTCGGATCGTTTCATGCAAGTTGTCGGAGCCGACGGCATGCACAGCTGCGTTATATTATAATGCGCGGCGACTGTACTGCCGGGTGCACATCTCCAGCATCTTCTCGATGGTTGTTGCCTCCGAGAGGAATTCTTGGATGGTCTTGGGTGGGTTCCTCATCAGTCCAGCGAACAGCTTCTGTTTGACTCCTCGCATGAGGAAGCGAACTTTCTTCTCCTCGGGCGTGTCAGGGCCAGCATGGCGGAACAGTCGGTTCTTCTCTTCTGTGTAGAGCACCACGATTTTGTTTGGGAGCTGCACACGAGTTTCCAGCAGGGTTTCGGCCCTCTGTTTGCGGACGACGCTCGTGAATGTGGCGAGGAACCTGGTGCGAAAAATGCCCGATGTTGTCAGGTTTCGCTCTTGGTTCTCAAACCAGGTCCGAGCGGTGTATTCGAACGCGGAGTAGACGTGCCGTAGCTTGTCCTCACTGGTCCAAGTATTGAAGACTGCGACGCGGTCGTACGCTTCAAGCCAGCTTTCTGGGTCTTCAAATGACGATCCGCGGAACGTTGGCGGCTCCCTGCGTAGTTGTAGCACGACTGTCGCGGGCGATGGCATAGGGGCTGTCATCGTTGCCGCCGTCATGGTCATTGCCTTTGTCTTCCGGGTCTTATCAAGTAGAAGCCCGTACTCTGGTGCTAGACCTCGTTGTCTGCGGCTGGCTCGCTGGTTGGGGTTGGTGTCGACGTCCTCTTTGCGACTTGGACTGGATTCATGGCTTGACGGGGGGCGTCCGGAACATGAACGAACACCACCTCCACCAGATGTCACGTGGTCGTGACGTCGACGAAGGTAGCAGTCGAGTCGGCGTGTCCAAGATGAAACTTTTTATTCGGCCGAGCTTGTGGCCGAGAAACGGAAAGGAAAACTACAGCAATACACACTGTACACAGAGAGCGGCGAACACAACGTCGACCGTCGATAAAACTGAACATCGGTGGGATGCGCAGTCTTTCATACATCACGCATCGAACTTTCTAGCGTTATCACTGATGGTTGCGCCAGCTCTGGAATAATCTTGACTATTCGCGTCATGTGCGCAATCTTGACAAAATGATCTACGACAATTTGGAATGTTCCCAGACATTCTAGCGTGGCCCGCGCAAGACAGTGATCACACGTGCACCGGACCAGTTACACAAACATAGTAAAAGAAGTGCATGTGGCAATATGTTGGCCATAATAAGCGCGTCTCCACAGCACTTCTAATGGCTAAATCAAGGGTCACCTTTGTAGAAAGTTACGCTACCCCGACTCGAGCTTCTGGGAGCGGTGCTTGCAACTACATTAGCGACGTTCCTGATTAAGTTCTTGAAGACATTTGAACAGAATATGGCCGTGAACTTCTGGACCGATTCTACCGTATTGCTGCCTTGGATCCGAGGAGCGCCATCGCAATGGCACGTTTGTTGGCAATATAGTGTCAGAAATTCAACGTATACGTTGAAGCGTCGCCATTGAGTTTTGTCAAAGCTACGTAGCTTTGACAAAACTCAATGGCGACGCTGTCCTGGAAGTGATAACCCCACAGATTACCTTACACGGGGCACATTGTTGCAACTACTGAGCCGCGACAAGTTGTGGTGGCGGCAAGATCTACCCTGGTTAAGAAAGGATGAAGAAACGTGGCCGACGAACACACTGAATACAGAGTGTGGTGAAACAGGCGTCAGCGAGTAAACGTCGTGCAAGTCCTACATATCAAAACATATGGGCTGATTTTGGACCTGAGAATTCTCAAGCCTTACAGGAGTGCTGCGAATTACAGCATGGATCTTTATATTTATTAAGAATTGTAGAAACGCACGCTGGCAAGCGAAATCATCGTGCATAGCAGATAAAGACATGAACAAGGCTGCAGACTATTGGATAAAGGTTGTACAAGAAGTATCCTTGAAAGAGATTAACGAACTCAACGGTCGCGTGTCAAGATGCTTCATCCTTTTCTGGATGCGGAAAGGCGGCTGCGTATAAGAGGCAGGCTACAGTTAACACAAGAAACAGAAAAAACCTCCTGTTCTCTTGCCTCCGCATCTTGACTTCACTAAACTTCTCGTTCGTGACTGTCATCAGCGCGTTCTTCACGCTTACTGAAGTTAGAACTTTTGGATACCACGTGGCCTACAGGTCGTGCAGCAAGTTGTTGGTGGATGCAACACATGTGCGATGTACAGAGCCAAACCAACGAGCGCCCCTGAGGCACCGTTACCGCGAGAAAGAGTGTGTCACTCCGATCCTTTTCACACTGTGGGAATAGATTTCACCGGACCGCTGTACGTGAAAGCGGACAATGTATCTTCAAAGAGTTTCACAGCACTGTTCACCTGCGCCGTCAAAAGAGCTCTACACTTAGAATTGATCTCCAAAGTACTAACAGACAGCTTCATGCTTGTTTTTCGAAGGTTCACCTCCGGTCGTGGATTACCTGGTGTTGTATATACGGACAACGCAAAAGCCTTCAAGAAGACTTCAAAGAAACTCACTTTGTAAAGGCATTTCTTGACGGCACTAGGCGACGATGAACAACGGCGACAGTCAAGACGGATCGTGGACTCTCAGCACGAGGGGCATGATCTCAGAGAAGAGACAAAGAGGACGACCCGCAGAGTTTGAACGCTTCGCTACAACTACCCCGGGTACAAAAAGGGGTCCGCCTGGCGACCTAACAGCTTGTCGCTATGAGCGGGTCATGGTACGGCTTCAGGCGCTCCACGTTCACAATGTCGCGCCATCGACGGCACATGTCCGCAGATGGTTCAATGAGTTCGATCAGGTAGTTGACCGGGTATGTGCGTTCGATGACACGATAGGGGCCTTCATACTTGTGTAGTAGTTTTGAAGAGACGCCAGTTGCAGTGGTAGGGATCGAGAACTATACGAGCGCTACAGGGAGGAATGTGGGCTCAGAAGTGGTTGTGTCACCGCGAATGCTCCTCTGCCGCTCTTGTGCAGCAAAGGTATTGACAAGTTCGCGACACTCTTCAGCAAGTCTGGCTGTGGCAGAAATAGGCGCGCACTCAGATCGATCCGGCTTGTATGGAAGGATTGTGTCGATTGTGTGCGACGAGTGCCTGCCATAATGTAAGAAAACGGGGGACACCCAGAAGTGCTCTGAGGGACGGTATTGTAGGCGTAGGTGACGAAGGGCAGAATGGCATCCCAATTTGTGTGATCAGCGGCGACGTACAACGAGAGCATGCCGCCAAGCGTGTGGTTAAAGCGTTCGGTGAGGCCATTCGTCCGCGGGTGGTAAGCAGTAGTTTTGCGGTGAACAACGCTGCACTCCTTGAGGATGGCTTCGACGACTTCCGACAAGAAGACACGGCCTCCATCGCGGAGCAGCTCCTGGGGTGGACGGTAGCGCAGAATGAATCGGTGTAGCAGGAAGCAGGAAGGAGGCAACATCGCGTGCTGTAGCCGCTGGGAGGGCGGCAGTTACAGCGTATCGCATAAGGTGGTCTACAGCGACGATGGCCCAGCGGTTACCAGCAGACGTCAGAGGAAGTGGCCCATACAAATCGATGCCAACGCGCCCAGGCGGCCGATCAGGGCAAGGTAAAGGTTGCAGACCTGCTGGTGACAGGTGTGTTGAAGTTTTGCGGCGCTGACAATCGATGCAGGAGCGAACGAACTTCTGCACGTAGCGGTATACATCCCTAGCCAGAAGTACCGTTGGCGAATGTGGTGGTAACTTTTTGATGCTCCAGAGTGCCCACACTGCGGATCAGCGTGGAACGATTCACATATGTCAGAACGCAGACTGCGGGGTATCACTAGTAGCCACTGGCGGCCGTCGGCATTGTAATTGCATCTGTGAAGGAGGTCGTCGCGAATGGCGAAATGGTGGGCTTGACGACGCAACACGCGAGTGGATGGTGTTGCCGATGATCGGTGAGCAAGTTTATCAGTGAAGCGATCTATTGATTTTTGTCCTGTTCGGTAGCGATGGTGTGAATGTCGATGGAAGAAATGGCATTGTGAGACACTGAGCTGTGGATATTGTCGTCAGGCAAGGGGGAGCGCGAGAGTGCGTCGGCGTCAGCATGCTGGCGTCCGTTGCAGTACAGCACGCGGATATTGTAGTCCTGTAGGCGAAGCGCCCAGCGGGCGAGGCGGCCTGAGGGATACTATATTGACGACAACCAGCATAGTGCATGATGGTCGGAGTCAGCCTCAGAGAGTGTGAGCGCCTTAGAATGTGTGAGCGGCCTGCTGCTCGCTATGTTTGCGAGCTCTTAAGTCGCAGCGAGGCGGATCCTGGCGCCGACACCACAGGGGGTCGTCGGGAGAAATGCATGGCTCGAAAGCTGCGGCGGGTTTCCCGGAATTATTGCTTCGAGAGTTTGTGCCGGGGAAGCTAACCGCCGCAGCGGATTCTCGAAACGGTCAGGCGGGCGCCGAGGTCCAAGCCATGTGGCCGCAGCGACAGAGGAGGAGAAGCTATCTCCGAAGCGGCATATCGAGTTACGTCCGTCGGCAGTAATGGCCAACGCGGGTGGTTCTGAGGAAAGACAGTGTCGCGCGGGTCCCTTTTCTCCTAGCTGAGAGCAAGGAGAGGGGAAACGTACAGTGTTGTATGTTTGTTTTTCAACGGAGGGAAATGCCCGTTGGAAGACGGGAGTCGAGGAAGTTCGCTGGGCGCGGCCCGTGCGGACGGTCGTGGTGAATAAACGCTGCCTTCAACCAGACTCTGGCTCTTCCTTCGCGTTTCCAGCGTGAACTCGGATCATCGAGGGGCTGTCGATACCAAACATCAAACTTAACTGTCGGTGACATCAAATGGGCGACCATACAAAGTAGGTCGGAACATCGTAAGGGCTCAGATGATCGCCAAGCATTCCTTTTCGGTGACGGTGTAATCGGTCTTGGCTTTAGTAAGTGTACGACTTGCATATGCAACGACATATTCAGGGAACCCTGGTTTGCGCTACGCAAGAACAGTGCCAAGGCCAACACCGCCGGCGTCTGAGTGTACCTCTGTAGGGGCCGTAGGGTCGTAGTGGCGCAGTATGGGAGGCGACGTCAACAAAGGACGGAGCTTTGCGAAAGCGTCGTCGCACTCTGACGACCACGAATGGAGGGGCCCGCTACTTCCGAGGAGCTTCGTCAGCAGCGATATGATAGCTGCGAAGTTTCGAATGTAGCGCCAAAAGTAGGAACACAGTCCTACTAAATCGCGCAATGCTTTGACGGATGTAGGTTTGGGGAATTCAGTCACGGCCCGAAGCTTGGCTGGATCGGGAAGAATTCCGTCCTTGGACACGACGTAGCCGAGTATTGTGAGCTGCCGTGCTGCAAATCGGCCCTTCTTTAGATTCAATTGCAGACAGGCGTCGCTCAAACGCGTCAAAACATGCCGCGGGTGTTGAAGATGCATCGAGAAGTCCGGAGCGAAAACGACGACGTCGTCGAGGTATCACAAGCGCGTGTGCCATTTAAGGTTGTGCAGAACGGTATCCATCATGCGCTCAAAGGTGGCGGGCGCATTACACAGCCCAAACCAACGTGTATAGAACTTGTTTCTAGAAAAGTAGTTCTAGAAACGTTGGCGCATGACGTTGAATTCGTAGAAGCCGTTGGGCATGCCAAAGGCGGTTTTCGGTCGAGCGTCATCAGCCATAAGTATTTGCCAGTACGCTGAGCGCAAATCGACAGATGAAAAGACTTCTGCTCCTTGCAGGCTGTCAATGGCTTCGTCTATTCGCGGTAGTGGATACACGTCCTTACGAGTGATCTTGTTGAGTCTTCGGTAGTCCACACAGAACCGTCCTTCGCAACAAGAACGACAGGAGACGCCCAGGGGCTTTTAGAGGGTCGAATAACGTCGCGTCGAAGCATATCGTCGACTTGTTCGTTGATTACATGGCGTTCTGTGGGAGATACGCGATATGGACGTTGTTGCAGTGGCGGTTGGGTGCCAGTGTCGATGCGATGCGTAATGGCGGACATGCGGCCAAGAAAAGTTTGAGCAACACCGAAAGAAGAGCGAAATTGTTCCAACAGGTCCAGAAGCTGGGAACGCTGAACCTGCGTAAGGTTGTCAGCTATGGAGGAACCAAACACGTCAGCGGGTGATGAACCAGACGTCGAAACAGCACTGAGCGTACTGGAACTGGGGCAGTGCGTGTCATCGGGTTCGCCCATAACTTGTACGTCTTCGAGGGGTTTCACGCTGCCGAGACATTCCCCTCACACCAACGTAACGCTGTACGGGGATGGGTTGATAACAAATATAGAAGTGCTGTCCTGAGTGACTTGCAAGGTCGCGAAAGGCACCAGCAAGCCTTTCCTCGTGCAAACACGGTCAGATGGCGAGGAGTGCAACGATATTGAAGAGACTGACGCAGTAGACTGACACTGCCGTTGACGAGTTTGCAGGCACTTTGGTGTCGTCTTTGACGTGTACCTTGCTCGCAGCCGATGGGCTGTCTGCCGGCGTCAAATCAGAGAATGGTGAGAGCTCTATTTCGGCTGGTGCCCAATGAATTACAGCGTCGTGGCGGGAGAGAAAATCCCATACTAAGAAGAGGTCATACGAACATGCAGGAATTATGATCAATTCGACGGCACACAGAGCATCCTGAATAATGACGCGGGCTGCATGTGCACACCGCTGTAGGGTCAATACTTTGGGCGCTGGCTGTACGGAGGCAGAGCCCATAAAATGGCGTCGTCACTTTTCGCAGTAATCGGCTAAGCTTTGCGTCGATAACGGATACGGCGGCTCCAGTGTCGATAAGGGCAGATGCGCGAACACCGTCCACAAACACGTCTGTCACGCATAAGAATGGAAGCTTGAGCGAGCTGGTATGCGTTCATCTTGGTTGAAACAGCGCTCACGAAACGACAACGAGGTAAAAGAGCGTCTGTCCTGTGTTTTTTTACTTCGTCTTCGTTTCGTGAGTGCTGTTTCAACCAAGATGAACGTCTATCATGTTCGATGGGCTTCGCTGAGGGCTTTCGCAGTTCGATAGCGTCGCAGCCCTTGCCTCGTGGACTGCGACTAGTTTTCCTGGTCGCGTGGGACTGGACGTGGCCGCATCGGTGACAGTGAGCGGTGTCGTGGTGACGGTGAACGGGTGGTAGATGGAGCTGGGCGAGACGTCGGTGACAGAGGTGTAGGTGCCTCGTAATCTGGGCGGTTCAACTGGCTAGTGGCAGGCGACGGGACTCTAGGCGGCTGCACGGGATTGCAATAACGCACCACGTGGCCCGCGTAACCGCATGCAAAGCATATGGGGCGGTTGTCAGGTGTGCGCCATCGGTTCTCTGGGGCAGGGCCCGCCCATGGTGCAGGACGTGACTGACGGGGCGGCAATCGATATGACTGCATGGTGGGCTGTAGTCGTAGCCTATATGTATGACGTCGGCGTAGGTTGCCGGTACATCCGCTTCGAAGGACTGAGGTCGAGCGGCGGCTTCGGCGTAACTCTGTGGGGCAGCCGTAATATTGTCACGCCCGCTTCTTGTTTTATTTTTATGTATTCGGGTTTAACAAGCAAGGACGGTTCGCAACGCTCGACGCTGACCGCACCGCAGTGTTCGAGAAGCTACGCGATTGTTCACTTTGTTCGCGAGATCATTTTGTTAAGATTGCGCGCAGGGCGCCAACAGTCTAGATTATTCCAGAGCATGCGTGACCACCAGTGATAAGACTGGAAAGTTCGATGCGTGATGTATAGAAGATGACGCGTACCAGCCATGAGCAGTTTTTCGATGGCCGATGCTATGTTCGCCACTAGTATCAGTATACGCTGCGTATCAGTGTACTGCTGTAGTTTGACTTTCAGTTTCTCGGCCACAAGTTCGTCCAAATAAAGAGTTTCATCTCGGACACGCTGACTGCTGCCTTTGTCGACGTCACGACCACGTGACAATGTAATCATTATCTCTCTCAACTGGTGTGGTTTTTCTACACAAGGACCAGCTTCCGGGAACTAGTTTTGAAGAAGAGAGGGGACAAAGCGGCAGCCGTGAGCTGCCGCTTTGTCCCCTCCCTTTTTTTAAAACCCACCAGCCCACCTCCTTCAATGAGGTGGGCAGCAACTGGCAGGACGCGCAGTAGCTTTTTGGGGGGGCATGCGGGCCCTTCGGAGTCCGGGGTAGCTAGTAACAGGGAAAACAACCAGGAGGACGCTTTGACAGGTAGTACTGACAGGACGTGCGCGTATAAACGCGCACGTCCTGTCCTCTTTCTGTGGTCCCTGTCTTTTCAGCGCTATGGCTTCAATGAACGCAACAAACCAACTAGCCCAAAACTCTGTCCTCTTAGTACTGTGAAAAACTAGAAAAGTAAAAGAAAGAAGGTGAAGGCGCGTTTGCAATTAGTTACATAAACATGCAGGGTGGCAGAAAAAAGGCAAAATGGTTAGAGATTGAGGAACCGTTAAACAAAGAACAAATAGGTGTTTATGCGGTTACAGAAACACACCTTAGAGACTTTGAAGAGCCACCACATATTGACAATTATGTTTGGGAAGGGCGCAACAGGATCACATCAGACAGGAAAGGTGGGGTGTAGGAATATATTAATTCACTGCGGCGCCAAATGGGTTAGAGTGAAACAGACGTGTTCAGCGCACCTCTGGGTTTACGGCACAGTAGGTGGAAAGAAAACGTGGCTAGGGGTAGCCCACTTGTGGATGGGGAATAACTGCAGAGAAAAGAATCGGGAGATAGTGGATTGCATAAGTACGGATATTAAGAAAGTTGGTAGTGGGGCCGAAATCATCCTTCTAGGGGACATGAATGCCCACACACATGACCTTGATGGATATTCAGACACCAATGGGAAGTTATTGCTAGATTTCTGCGAGCAACATAGTCTTGAGATAGTTAACACGGGGCCTAAATGCACTTGTGTTCGTGTGGTTCAGTCTTCGTCCTGAAAGTGGTGCACAATAAGTAACAGTGATGGGCAGATCACGTGGGAAGTCTGAAACAATCAATCGAGTATTGATTATTGTCTCATGACTGAAGATTCTTAGAGGACTCGTGCCTGCCCTCTGTGGTAAGAGGCATGTGAGGCCCTACGTCACCTGTGCGACGGGAGTGGTCTACGAAATTCTGCTCTCCCGTGGAAGGGTTTACATCGGCCAGACCGGCCGATGCGTAAACGATTGAGCGAGGGAGGGAGCATGCTCTTTCCATAAAGAATAATCTTCTGGCACATTTGCCCATGCACTGCAGTGCTTGTGGTTTTGAGGAAAGATTTGCCAATATATCACTATTCTAGGTAGCATAGCTAGAAGGAGGTGAATAGAATTCTAGGTAGAAGGAGGTGATTGAGCGAGAGATGCTAGAAGCATAGCTCATCCGAAAGAACAAAAGATATCTGTATTAGCGATACGTCGGTGGTACTGCATTCAGCTGAATTTGATTTTTTTGACAGGTTTCTGAACTAGCATGTGCATTGAGAGCGGCCAATTGTTGGATGTGACGCATGATGTGTTATTGCGCATGTGTAGCATGGTATACATATATATATATATATATTGCGGTGGATTTGCAAGAATAAAGTTAGTTGCGAGTTGACGCTCTTTCCTTTCGCCTTTTCTTCTCGGTGGTTTGCTTCGTCGGAGTTTTCTTGAAACAAATGAGAATAGACGAGGAAGGGATTAAAAGCTTGGGTAGTGATCATAAATGAATAATATTACAAATGGGATATAAAACTGGAAATGAGAGCATAGAATCAAGGTCTGGCAGCTTGTATTTCAATGACAAACAAATAACAAACATAGCTGCAAGAGTCGAGAAAGAAGTATGCAAGATACCAGGCAAGGACTGGGAGTATAATGAGCTGTTGATCAAGGAGATAGGGAAAGAAAACTATTTGTTGAAAAGGAAAGATGAAGCCAGAAAGTTGGTGGAACAAGGAAATCCAGGAAGCGATCGAGAAGCGACGCGAAGCATCACGGGAGCATAGAAAGGCAAAAAAGGAGAAGCGCCCGCAGGACGAAGTCAACAGAATATGGGAAATATATAGAGAGAAAAAATCCAGGGTACAGAAATTGGTCGAGGCAAAAATTAAAGGTGAAAGTGAACGCTGGGTGACAGAGATTCACGAAAAAAAGGAGGCCACGCCTAGGATATTTTGGAGCCACCTAAAGGCGCTAGGTAGGAAGGAGGAAATCAATTGGAAGGGTACGAAGCGCTAGGTTACATACGAAAGGTAACAGCCGATTCGTTTAAAAAGAGCGTCCAGGGGATTTCAGTAAAAGTGTGGCGGAGAGAGCAAACGAGGAAGGGCTAGTACTTGAGAATTTCAACTGGAAAAAGGCCGAAGGAAAAATTCCAAAGCGCACAGCCGCGGGTTTAGATGGGATTCCCGTTAGCCTCATTAACGAACTAGGACATAACACTAAAGAGGCACTGCTGAAAGTCGTAGAAAAATGCTTACAGGAGAGGGAAATACCAGACAGTTGGCGAAAAAGTAGAATGAACTTAATCTATAAAAGCAAGGGAGAAAAACATAAGATTGACTCGTATAGGTCGCTAATCATTACATTGGTACTAAACAGGTTGGCGATGCAGGCAGCAAAATTAACAATAGACACGTGGGCAGGACATAACGATATTTTGGGAGAACTTCAGAATGGATTTCGAGTCGACAGGCGGTTAGACGATAACCTATTTGTTCTTACTCAGTGTACAGAAATATCTAAAAGAGAAAACAGGCCCTTATACCTGGCTTTTCTAGACATCACTGGGGCATATTACAACGTTAATCGGGAAATATTGTGGGATATATTGAAAGAAATAGGCACAGGTGATGACTGCATACAGCTTTTGAGAGAGAGATATACCAAGAAAATACAGTTTACATAGAATGCGAACGAATGAGTAGCAAAGAGAACATTAGCAAGGGGCTGAGACAGGGATGTCCTTTGTCCTCGCTGTTATTCATGCTGTACATGGTGACGATAGAAAAAGCGCTAGAAGGTAGCAACATTGGTTTTAATCTGTCATACAAACAGGGGTGATTGAGCACAAGCTTCCAAGTTTATTTTATGCGGATGATATTGTCTTATTTGCGGACAGTCGAGAGGATATACAGCAGCTGGCGGATATATGCAAAAGGGAACGCGCAGTTCTAGGACCAGAATTTAGTGTAACAAAATGTGGACTGATGGTATTCAATTATCCCAATGATCGGGCGGTTTCAATACAGGGCCAAGAAATACCGAGGGTAAGCGAATGCAAGTACCTCGGAGTATGGGTAAATGAGGGCGATAGGTACGTGGATGTACAGGAAAAAGCCTCGGCAGCAAAGGGAAAGAGGAATGCTGCAATAATGAAGCACAGAGCATTATGGGGATACAATAGGTACAAGGCACTTCAGGTCAGTGGATAGGTGTAATGGATTAATAGCGTTTGCTGTCGGGCTAGTTGGTGCATAGCTGAACTTCAATTGATGGCGCAAATGTTAAGACAGGAACGTAGAAGACACGTAAGACACGGACAAGCGCACACTCGCAACTAAATTTTATTCTTCCGAAAGCTTAGCTTAAGAACCCTCAAGCATGCGCACAACACCACAAAAGCAAAATCAATCTCTGATACCCCCGCTTGATCAAAACCTATCCACCAAAAAACTATACTCATTTTGATAAAGAGTTATAGAAGGAACACTGACACACAGATCGCCAGCTTTCTGTATGTACATAGCCTCAGCCAATTCCCTTGCCACTTTGTCTTTGCTTTTCCGCAAAACGCGCACGCTGCCCAGTAGTGGTTTACACGCGCAAACTTTACAGTGATGTGGCATATGAGATCCGGTCCCATTCCTCATAGACAGGGCATGCTCTGCTAGTCGGTCATTAATACATCTGCCTGTCTGGCCGATATACATCCGGCCGCAACTCAAAGGAATCTTATAAATAACACCCGTAGCACATTCCATAAAGCGAGTCTTCTTCGTGTGTTCTTTCCCACACCCAGAGCTCTTATCTGACGACACACGAGCACAAATACGAGATAGTTTTTTCGGAGCCGAAAACACCACCGGTACATTATACCTAGAGGCCACATTTTTCAAAGAATGAGATACCCTGTGAATGTAGGGAATGACGACGGGACGCCTATTTTTAGCATTCACTGGAGGAGCACCACTGACATCACGCCGAACTTTCTTCAATCAAGCCTCGCACACAGATCCTAAAAGCAATGAAGGGTAACCCGCGGAAACAAGTCTAAAAACGTGCAGTTCAAAGCTTTCTTGAACTGCATGTGAGCAGGACCTATTTAGAGCCATCTGCAAACTAGCAGTTGCTATCGCTCTCTTCACATTCTTCGAATGGGCAGAATGAAATGGCAAAAATTCTTTCTGAACACGAGGGTGATACATCCAACATATATGGTCTTCGTTAATCGTAAAAAGAATATCTAAAAATTGAAGTTTATCACCAGCGGGGAGCTCATGAGTAAACCTGAGCCCTTGTCCTAAAGCCTTAAAGGGGCCCTGCAACACCTTTCTTAGTTATATTGGAATAGTCTCATTATTGACGTATGACTCTTCACGAGTCGTATGCCGCAAAAATTTTTCGAATCCGTCAAGTCTAAGTGGTGTTACCAAATTATAGAGATCACGTTCCGCAGCTTTCTCCCTCAACTCAACGCCGCGAGCGCGCGGAAATCTAGGCAGCGAGTCGACGGACGGAGGGAGCGCAGAGGAGCGAGGCTCCGCCCAAGAGCGCCGGCGGAGTTTTTTTCTTCATTTTTTTTCTCTCTGACGTCTGGGCGCAACCACGTGGTCTGTGCCGCCACTTCCGGTCGGCTTGCGTCGTTCTCGTCGAGCGGAGTCGATCGTGTATCGCGCGTGCTTGAAAACTGCGCGTCGGTTTGGTAATGTTGGGTGTGCACCTCGAACGCCGTAGTGTTTTCATCGCTCTGCCAACCATGGAAGCAAACCTGCGCGCTCGTTTGGAACGAATGACAGCTGAGATCGGTTTCGGCCCATACTCCGATACACCGCCTCGTAAGACGGCACTGGCAGACGACCCCGAAGCGCCGCCATTACCGGACGCCAGCATTGTTATCGGAGACACGCTGCGCCCGTGCCTCGGTCGGTCGTGAGAACGTGCCGACGATGCAGTTCTCAGCTGACGAGGCAACACTCGAACGGCTGCCACTCTCAACGGCAACCGGCGATGGTCAAAAGCACAGAAATATTCACGTTTTCGGCACTGCGCATGGCGAAGAAAACGGAACCACGCAACTACGAGCAGACGAGCTGTCGGTGAGACCGGAAGTGCTAATATTAATGTTTGTTCGGTGTTTTTAACGCGATAACATAATATAAACATACATATTATCTACTTATTCAACTCAAAATTAACAACGAAAGTAATAATGAGGGTGTTATCGTGATTATAACATCAGCCAATGGTGGAACTGGCGACAATCGCGTCATATTTTGCGGACTAATACATCATTTGTCGAGAGAAGAGGGAGCGATTTTCAGGTGACTTTGAGAATTTATTGTAAATTCCAGGCCGTGCGCATCGCTATAATATTTGGCTCGCGTGTTCTCGGGAGCCTCGACTACCGATCGGCAGCGCTTTTTGAGCATGCTCGAAAAGTGTTGCAGGGCCCCTTTAAAAGTGTCTAGGACTTCAGTCACACACTCTGAATAAGCGCAACTTGGTAGTTTTGTCATAACAATTAAAAAATCATCAACAAAACGAAACACCTTCAGAACCTTGTCATTTAACAAAGTGGATTCCAGGTGTTGATCCATGTTAGAAAGAAAAATGTTGCACAGCACAGGCGCGACACATGAACCTATAGAAATGCCTTTCTTTTGCACAAACAGTTGATCATGGAACGAGATGAACGTTGCGTCCAGGTAATATTCCAACAGTGCTAAAAAACTTTCTACTGGAACTGCAGCATTGTTCATAAAAGGTACCTCCCCATTCTTGTCAATGCATGACCGAACGGCCTTAATAGCTCTGCATGGGGTACCGAGTAAAACAGCTCTTCCACGTCTATCGAGAAGAAAAACCCTGCGGAGCGGTCATCTTCAAAAAACTTAATAACTTCGTCTGAATTCTTAACCATGAAGGGATCGTCGAAAGCAAGACTGTTCAACTGCTCTAACAAATATCGACTGACTGTCACCTGCCATGACCTGTTCTCGCTGACAATAGCCCTAAACGGCATGTTAGGTTTATGAGTTTTCACGTTGAAAAAAATCGAAAGCTTGTCTCCTTTGCACTTAGTAATGTCCTTTGCCAACTTGGGGAGGCCATGGTCGTTGCACAAGGCAACAGCCCGAGCCTTCACCTTGGACGCACACACCTGCACACGTCTGAAGTCCTTTTCAACAGCCTCCGCCGCCTTGAGGTCGAAATATCCTTTTGTCATTAGCACAAAGCCCCCCTGCTTGTCCGCCATGGCTAGGCGCAAGTCATTTTGCCTCAAATAAGACGCAACAGTGTCCATAGGGTCACGTTCTCGTCGACGTTCCTTCGAAACCGTCCTCTTCAATATATCCGCACCGTCCAGGATACATCTTTCTTGGTCTTCTGACTCAGCCATGCTGCCCAAACGTCTGTTCAGAGACAGTAGCTCGTGGGCGGGAATGGTCGGTTGCACACTGTACTTAGGTCCATTCTTTAGCACCGCTGACACTTCAGCCGGAACCTGGACGTCATCCAAACCTGGAAGCCAACAGTATGACCAAGTTTCTTCCTACGTCTCGGCAACAAGAGCAAACACCGCTGCCACTGAAATTCAGTAGTTTCAGCAGCCAATCTCTTGAACACCAACAACTCCTTGTGTGCAATCTCGGCAGAACCTTGGGAGAAGCACCGAAGATGCAACCAGTCATACAGCAGCCGGACCTGTCGCCACATTTCAGCACGCACAATTTTCGACACGCGCTTGGCATGTCCCAAGGAAGGTTTCGCAAAACCAAACAGGTTTGCCACTTCACCAGGTATAAATCCATTCTTCAAGCAGTAGGAGATGATCCTTGCTCTGCACGTGGTTGTAGCGATGAGGGATACAATAACAGAAGCGTTCGGTAGAGGAGTAGAACCAAAAAAGAAAGGGCCCGTTGTACAAGAAATATAGCTTAATAGCGTTTGCTGTCGGGCTAGTTGGTGCATAGCTGAACATCAATTGATGGCGCAAATATTAAGACAGGAACGTAGAAGACACATAAGAGACGGACAAGTGCACACTCGCAACTAAATTTTTATTCTTCCGAAAGCTTAGCTTAAGAACCCTCAAGCATGCGCACAACACCACAAAGGCAAAATCAATCTCTGCTACCCCCGCTTGATCAAAACCTATCAGAACCTGAAGTCCTAGACACTTTTAAGGCTTTAGGACAAGGGCTCAGGTTTACTCATGAGCTCCCCGCTGGTGACAAACTTCAATTTTTAGATATTCTTTTCACGATTAACGAAGACCATGTATGTTGGATGTATCACCCTCGTGTTCAGAAAGAATTTTTGCCATTTCATTCCGCCCATTCGAAGAATGTGAAGAGAGCGATAGCAACTGCTAGTTTGCAGATGGCTCTAAATAGGTCCTGCTCACATGCAGTTCAAGAAAGCTTTGAACTGCACGTTTCTAGACTTGTTTCCGCGGGTTCCCTTCATTGCTTTTAGGATCTGTGTGCGAGGCTTCATTGAAGAAAGTTCGGCGTGATGTCAGTGGTGCTCCTCCAGTGAATGCTAAAAATAGGCGTCCCGTCGTCATTCCCTACATTCACAGGGTATCTCATTCTTTGAAAAATGTGGCCTCTAGGTATAATGTACCGGTGGTGTTTTCGGCTCCGAAAAAACTATCTCGTATTTGTGCTCGTGTGTCGTCAGATAAGAGCTCTGGGTGTGGGAAAGAACACACGAAGAAGACGCGCTTTATGGAATGTGCTACGAGTGTTATTTATAAGATTCCTTTGAGTTGCGGCCGGATGTATATCGGCCAGACAGGCAGATGTATTAATGACCGACTAGCAGAGCATGCCCTGTCTATGAGGAATGGGACCGGATCTCATATGCCACATCACTGTAAAGTTTGCACGTGTAAACCACTACTGGGCAGCGTGCGCATTTTGCGGAAAAGCAAAGACAAAGTGGCAAGGGAATTGGCTGAGGCTATGTACATACAGAAAGCTGGCGATCTGTGTGTCAGTGCTCCTTCTATAACTCTTTATCAAAATGAGTATAGTTTTTTGGTGGATAGGCTTTGATCAAGCGGGGGTATCAGAGATTGATTTTGCCTTTGTGGTGTTGTGCGCATGCTTGAGGGTTCTTAAGCTAAGCTTTCGGAAGAATAAAATTTAGTTGCGAGTGTGCGCTTGTCCGTGTCTCACGTGTCTTCTACGTTCCTGTCTTAACATTTGCGCCATCAATTGAAGTTCAGGTGTAATGGATCCAGGGCTTGCGTTTGGGAATTAAGTGGTGTGCATGAGGTCAGAAATACAATCAGGAGTGGATGTGAATCAAAGGACTGTGGGACGCCTCGTGTTGGGTGCTCACGGGAAGACGACAAATGAGGCTGTAAAGGGCGATATGGGATGGGCAGGTTTTGAGGCGAGGGAAGCTCAGAGCAAATTAAGGTTCGAAGAAAGGCTAAGGAATATGAAGGAGAGTAGATGGGCAGAGAAGGTGTTCCGTTATTTGTATAGGAAGAGTGTGGACACACAGTGGAGAAAAAGAACTAGGAGGCTCACTAGTAAATATACGACTGGTAGTGTAAGCAATATGTCAACAAAGAGCGTTAAGCAAAAAGTCCGAGAGGTGGAGAGGATTTACTGGACGGAGAAGAAAACTGGACTGGATTTACTGGACGGAGAAGAAAACATTTTCTTCTGTCATGCTGAAAAGAAGATTGCTTCGGCATAATTCATGTCCTTTCTCTTCCTTTTTAGTCCCTAAATAATCCTGCACTGTTAACTTTCTTGAAGCCGACCTGTTTTATCACATCTGCCACCATTCAGCACACACATTTGCATACAACGCAGGTGCAGCAGACCGAGAGATGACAATTCGCAGCAGGCGGATGGAAACTGAAGGGGCTGCTCGTGGCGCAGCGCACTGTTGCGCCACCTGTAGGTGCTGTATGTTTCACATTGCTTTATGTTTCAAATGCAAGTTCCTGCATCACTTATTTTTTAACCATTATTGCCAAACTTTGAACACAGGGCTTTCAGCTTCTTCACAAACGTTCACTGTGATGTACATGGAGAAATTTATGCACAATGAATAGTGGTAGGCTGAGAGCCACTTGCCAATAGCCACATTGTTTGTCATAACTGGAGCAGCCAGTTTGGTCATTTTCTTATGGTCAGATCTTAGAAGAGGAAGGTTTCTTTTCACTCAGCAATTGCTGCATGACAGTGCCATTCAGTTGCATCAGTGTAGTCAGCTTCCAAATACTTTTGAATGCATGCTTTCAAGCATGTGTGACTATAATGGGTACACATTTTGCTTCTTTTTACTGTATGGTAAGTTTTTTAAGGGGGCAAATATGTCGCAATTCAAGTGTGTAAGAAAAGAGACATGACCTAAAATAAACAAAAACTGTCTGTCCTTTTACTGTGGTGGTAGTGACGTTCCTAAAAGCATGCACTCACTGAGGTGCATTTCTTTAAAGTGAGATCATGAATCAAATTAGACTGATAAGTTATTGTTTGAGAACTCCAATGATGTTAATTTCACCATCATAGGTTTAACGATGGCGGAAACAACGAGAGGCTTACGCATCTGTCTTTTCGCTCTGCAGGTTGGTTGCCTTTCCAAATTGCCTTCTAGCAGCTTCCGATCAGATGATCCTTTCCTTGTCGTGCTTCCGTGCCCCGAAGCAGTTCGCGAGTGTGCATTGTATCTTCGAGGCCTCCTGCTCCTGGGAGGTGACATAGAATCAAATCCTGGTCCTATGACTAAAACTCAGGAAGAGAAGCTTAATTCAGTTTTGATAGCGTGCAACGTATTGAAGCTAACAATGTGAGCCTTCTCGAATCCGTCAACCAGGTTTTGCTCCTTCATGCCACCTTAAAAAAAGATTTCGATTCTTTGACGCAAAGAGTAGGCGAGCTCGAAAACAAAATTCAATCAATTTCGACACAGCACTCTTCCGCGAATGCGGAAAACATTTCAAAGATGCAAGTAATAATTGATGAATTACAGTCCAAGGTGACAGGGAGCAATTCCTGGTTAGGCCTCACGCAAGAAAAGGAGCTTTCGAGAATTCAAGACAAAATAGATGACTTGGAAAACCGCTCACGCCGGTCTAACTTACTTTTTTACAGAGTCGCCGATACTGACGGCTCTGAGTCGTGGGAGGCCTCTGAGAGAATTGTAAAAGAGCTCTGTTCAAGCCATTTTGGCATATCGGTTTCCTCTATTTCTAGGGCTCACCGGCTGGGCCGGTTTTCAACGGATAAGAAGCGCCCAATAATTGTTAAATTTTTTAACGAGAAAGAAGTCGAATCCATTTTGAGCAAGGGCTTCAAATTGAAAAACACACCCCTAAGCGTAGCACGAGACTACTCTGAGGCCGTGCGCGACAAAAGACGCAAACTACTGCAATTTTCAAAGAGCTTAAGAAAGGACGGTGACCGTATTCGTCTCGTCTTCAATAAGTTGTTTGTTAATGATGACGTTTACATGTGGGACACGGAATCGAACAGTGCTAAACAACTGTCAAGTCGCAACACCACTTGACGCACCTCAAATGTTCATCCCCCTGTCTTTTCGTATCACCAACCAGTACCTTCATATCAGCCATCTGAAGCAAACGAATCATCAACCAATGCCCTTGATCACGATCACAGCTTTCATTTTCCTTACACTAACGCCAGAAGTACCCTCAGAAAACGGAACAAAAAACGTTCATCCCTAACCTCGGGTGTTAAGGCATCGACAACCAAGGAATCACACGAAATAACTTTTGCAAACGTTAATGCGCGCAGTATCATGAACAAATTAGATGCTTTAGAATCGTTGCTTATCGGCCACAAACCCGATTTCTTGGCCGTTACGGAAACATGGCTAACAAGTGATATCGAAGATGCTGAGCTAACACCCCCAAACTACGCGATCATACGCAAGGATAGACCAACACGAGGTGGCGGCGTAGCTGTCTTTATAAGTAATAAAATCCCTTTCACATTACTTCCAGACGTAGATGGTGTAGAGGCAGTATTTTGCAAACTTAAATTCACAACCCACGTTATCGTTCTTGGGTGTGCATACCGCGCCCCTTCATCGAGCCTTGAGTGTATGGATGCACTGAGCACGTATATGCGGCGTCACGCATCTAATGCCAGAGTTATTCTAGTGGGGGACTTTAATCTGCCTGACTTCAACTGGGAATCAATGCAGTACCACAGCGCCAGCTCAGAAATCATTTACGACTTAATGCTTTCTTTAAACCTTTCACAAATAGTGACGCAGCCTACACGTGTACAGGGACACAACTCGAGTGTGCTGGACTTAATCTTTCTCACTGATAACTTTCCGATACATGAAGCAAAGATAGAAATACTAGATGGCATATCAGATCATAAAATAACTTATTGCAGAATACCTATAAATGACAGTGTAACGCCTGCATACGAAGAGGAAAGATTTCCAGACTATAGTAAAGCTGATGACGTAGCAATACAAGACTTACTGTTTGACGAATTTCCATCATTTCAGGAATTAATCTCTGACTCCACTGCGACTATAGAAATGTTGTGGCATAAATTCAAAGAAATTGTTATTTATTGCTTGCAAAATCACGTTCCATCGAAAAAGAAGAAGACTAGAAAGATGAATCAGTGGATCACACGCGACGTTATACATGCCAAAGAAAGGTGAAGCGTTTGAGGAAAAATCTAAAAGAGAAACCGAACATTTATAGCCGACAAAACCTGAGCGCAGGCATATCTGACATGAAAAATAAAATAAAGGCAGCCAAGTCTACTTACTTTGAGAAAACTCTACCTCGGTTCATAAAAAGCTCCCCAACAAAATTTTGGCAATACATGAATCCCAAGGTCCGTAAAATGACCCATGAAACGCCTGAAGAAAATGCCTATTCCGCAAACGCATTAAATAGCTATTTCCAATCAATTTTCACAATTGATGACGGAAAACAACCTCGCGTAGCAATTAGAGACGAGAAATCTATCAAGCAATTATTCGTGTCAGAAGCGGGAGTCTTTAACTTACTACTGAAGTTGGATGACAAAAAAAGTTCCGGACCGGACAACATACCTAACGCGTTTTTAAAAAGATATGCCGAGTGGATATCAAAATACCTCTGCCTACTTTTTAACCGATCATTGTCGTTGCACACCCTACCAAAGGATTGGAAAATAGCAAAAGTGATTCCTATACATAAGTCCGGAAATAAAAACGAACCTTCCAATTATCGACCCATCTCATTAACGTGTACGGTTGGTAAACTGCTCGAACACATAATCTTAAAGCACATAACGGAACACCTTGAAGAACACAAAATACTATCCCCTTTTCAACACAGCTTTCGTCAGGGCATGTCTACAGTAACACAACTCATTGAAATGGTCCATGACGCCTCATTAAGCATCGATCATCAAAAACAAATTGATCTTATTCTGCTGGATTTCTCGAAAGCATTTGATCGGGTGTCACATAGCAAACTCATCTTGAAACTCCAACTTACTCTGGGCAAGGGCCAAATTCTTGACTGGATTACTAACTTTCTCACAGACAGGTCGCAGTTCGTGGAAATAAACCACGTCCAATCGTCAGTTGTACCGGTGACCTCTGGCGTACCGCAAGGCAGCGTTTTGGCGCCGGTATTATTCTTACTTTTTGTAAACGATCTGCCTTCATCTGTTAGTGTTGGATGCAGGTTATTTGCAGATGACTGCATCCTGTACAAAGAAATAAACTCACACGAGGACCATATCGCCTTAAATATGGCCTTAGAAGCGGTTTCAGCTTGGTGCAGTCAGTGGCAAATGAACATTAACGAAAAAAAGTCCGCGCTCTTATCTATAACTAGAAAAAAGCATTCATCCGAATTCAACGTCATCAATTCAGCTACCCTTTCTAAAGTCACTAAACATAAGTATCTAGGGGTCATTCTGTCACATGACCTACGATGGGACGCTCATATTCACTACATCACATCATCTGCGCTAAAAAGACTGTTATTTATAAAAAGGCGATTACAGCAAGCACCACCACACACAAAGTTACTGGCGTATAATACACTTATTCGACCCATCCTGGAGTACGGAAACGCTGCCTGGTTCCCGTACACAAAAAAACTAACCAGCAAGCTCGAAGGTGTCCAACGAAAAGCGCTTAGGGTTATTTTTAACAAATTTAATCGAACAGATTCGCCTACAGAACTGCTTAAGAAGGCTGGACTACTAACCATAAAAAACCGGGCGACATTGGCACGCTTAAAGCTAATGTACCAACTGTTACACAGTCAGCTAAACATAGACAAGTCCCGCTACATCAAGCTATCCGCAGCTAGAACTACCCGCCACAAATACTCTCATACCCTTGCCCCTTACAAATATCACACAGATGCTTTCAAATTCTCGTTCTTCCCGCTTGCGATCAGAGAATGGAATAGCCTGTCCCCCTCCATTACCAGTAGCACATCCTTAGCCACTTTCTCAAAACTAGTAGAAGGCGACTTGATAGCCTCGCAAACTTAATATGGTGTTACGTGAACTTTTTTGTTCTTGTTTAAGTAAAGTGCCAATGTGTTTGTACTTTGAAAAAATGTTCTTGTATGTTTTTTTTTGTTTTTTTTAATTTCTTATTATTATTTTTATTTTTATTTTATTGACTGTACTAAATCACTGTCTTTGATTGTTCACCTGTTATAATCCCTCTGGGATTGACAGTATGTATAAATAAATAAATAAATAAAATAGCCTAGAAAATTGAGGTAAAATTTTAATTCTTAATTCTATAAAGGCAGGACATGCAAACACGGACACAAGAAAGACGTCGGGACACCACAAATGCCAACTAAGAACTGAAGAGACGCACAACGGCTGAAAAGAAAGAAGGCACAAAAACTTATCTGCGCATGCCCATGCAATAGGCGAACCTATCAATCCGGCACGCGTGGGGGTCTATGTGGAAGATAACTGTTAAGGCATTTGATTTCATCTTTATGCAAGGTAATCGACGGTTGGCTCACGCATGCGCTACCACTATTCTCGATATGCCATGCTTCAATCATCAGGCGTGTTTCTTCATTTCTATGCCGGTACAACACTGTGCATTGATCAAATTTTGGCGTGCCCTTGCAATTTGCAGAACTGCTTAACCTCTTTGAGTTTTCTAGACCCTTTTCGTATGCGTAATTCTCAGGCGCTAGTTCAGTTCCTCTCAGAGGAGAACCCCGGCTGTTGTAAAGCTTTTAGTATGGATATTGAAGACCTTTATTACTCTTTGCTGCATGAGGACTTGTTAAAATGTGTTAATGAATGTATTAACGAACAAGAGCAATGAGACAGTTTTCACCCATAAATGTGGTGTTTCTACCGGGGCTTTTCTAGAAATTTTTTGCGTGTATTTAAAGTCGACTCTGGTAGGTTGGAAGGAAGGTGTTTATGTGCAGAAATGAGGGATATGTATTGGTTCTAAGGTTGCTCCGGTTCTTAGTGATTTATACCTTAGCAAGATTGACAAACTTTTGGAAGGCGCCTGCAGTAATTCGGTTATTAAGGTTTTTCGTTATGTGGACGATTACTTGATTTTTTGTAGTGGTGAGGACTTTGAAACGATAGTAACCTCAGTGAGCGAAAAATTTGAATTGAATGGAGGAGGGCTGAGCTTTACTAAAGAGGTGCCTCAGAATAATGGAATACAGTTTCTAGACATTTCCTTAACGTTTCAGAAGAACCACGTGTGCTGGCAGTATTCTTCTAGATCTTGAAAACCGCTGTCAAATTTTTCGTTGAAGCACTCGAAGGTTGTAAAAAACGGCATCGCAATGTTTTGCCTGAAGTCAGCCCTCACCAAGTCGTGTGAGCACAAAATGAGTGATAGCTTTAACGCACAGGTTACGCATCTTTTAGGTGTAGGTTATCCTCGTGATGCAGTGGCCACTGTCGCTGAGCGTTTAAAGAAGTCCATTATGTTAAGTCCGAGCATGGTCGCAGAAAGGAAGTGTGTCGTAGGTATACCATACATTCATTGCATATCTCACAGGCTAAAGAAAGTAGGAAGTAGATACGGCGTTAATGTTGTTTTCACGGCTGCCAATAAGCTAGGTAAGATTTGTACCGCTGCGCAGAGGAAGAATGAGCGAGTAAAAGACAACAAGCGGACCGATATTTGTTTCGTAAAACACACCAAAAAATTCACTGATTGCCGTACGAGTGTGGTGTATAAGGTCCCGTTCAGCTGCGGCCGCTTCTACGTAGGACAGACGGGCCGCTGCATTAGGCAGAGATTATTGGAACATAAAAAATCGCTAACCGGAGGCTCACCTTCTAATCTATCTTTACATTATCGAGATTGTAAGTGCACGCCGAAATTTGATGAATGCGCAGTGTTGTACCGGCATAGAAATGAAGAAACGCGCCTGATGATTGAAGCATGGCATATCGAGAATAGTGGTAGCGCATGGGTGAGCCAACCATCTCAGTAAGGTAAAAAGTTGGGCGAGTTGGTGTTGGTTCATGATAAAGAGAAGGGCGCGATAATACGGTACACAAAGAAGAAGATGGACACGGAACGACGCGCTACTAGCAACTGAAAAAAATTTATTCAGGAAAGACATATTTATACCATCATGCAATCATATCTAACCCAACGAGTCGACAAAAAACTAAAAACCTTGCACTCAGCCTGCTTATGTCAAGTGACGTTCTAGAAAGGCTATCTCTCCCACCTAAAAACTGATAGAGGGGTGACTGATGCAATCCAGCCCCTCCCTCTGGATGACGAAGGCCTCTACGATCTCCCTCTGCACGGAACCCCTGTGCTTGTAGATTACTGTCATCTGATCAAAAGAAGGCTTGCGGCTACCTTGATCACACCCCTTGCAGTGCAGCGCCAGATGGGTGAACAGCCTTCCTATTAATGAACTGTTGTGCTCTTGCAGACGCACTTTAAGGCATCGACCGGTCTGCCTGCTATGTGCCTTGCCGCACGACAGTGGTATTCTGTACACCACACCACTTGCACAAGGAACAAACTGCCTTCCATGCTTTCACAGCAATGTGAAAAAAGAGGATGTGCCATCAAGCATGGAAGGCAGTTTGTCGGCCATTGCCACTGACGGCAATATCGAGTCAGCTGGAAAGCCACCGCTTACACGGCTCATCTTCTGATTGGCCGAGGGCCAGTCTCCATTCCTGATCATGGAGATGGAGCCTAGTTCGACCAAACATGAACCCCAAAGATGTTGGAGACGAAGAAGATTCAACAAAAGGCCATAATGGTTTAGACGGGTCTCTCTTACTATTTTCATTCCTAAAAAGGCATCTCCTCGTGGCAAGAGTTGCGCTTTTGGTTTTGTGACAGGGTAGTTACATGAGAAAACTTTTTTTTCCTCTTTGATGTCCCTTTAACACATGTTACGCACAGAAGACAGTGCCACTTCATTAGCATCTTTCCGGATAAAAAAAAAAATGCCAGGCCTGTGCAGGACACGCAGCACAGTCACAGCGAAAGCTGGGAGCAAGCGATCAAAGTCAACTCACATCCATAGGCATTGAGCAGCTCCTCTGCAGTGGGTGCCCTGTCTTGGTCCTCAGTCTCGTGGGGTGTGGGCAAACAAATGCTGTAGGTGGACTCCAACACGTGCCTCGGGATCAGGCTGGCCACGTGAATGAGTCAAGGGCCGATACGCTGCATCCCTTCAAGACAGACAACTACAGTATGACCAAGTTGGTAAAATCAGTGACTGACTTCCTTATATAAAAACTTCATTACAACGGCATTTGGCCCCTTCAGCAATGTAGGCAAACTGTGAAAAAAATTGCGTATGTGTTGCACCCTAAAAATTCCCAGTCAAGCTTTAACAAAAAAAAAAAAGTGCAGCCCTTACATGAGTTTATACATCAATTAGAACGTACAGACAAGAAAGCCAAGGAAAGTATAGGGGATGTTATTTGTAGCAATTATGATGTAAATGTGAAGAAAGTAAAGTCGACGAAAAGATAACTTGCGGCTGGCAGGGACCGAACCTGCGACCTTCGAATAAAGCGTTCGATGCTCTACCACTGAGCTACAGCGGTGGTCATCCTCCCGTCCACTTTATGGGGCATATATGTGCATTTAAACCCAGGAGTGTTAGTCAGCACCGTTAGTAGCCATGACGGCGAGTGTGGAACACTCTGCCTGCTGGCATCACGAAGCACGTGATGTTTTTACAAGCTCGCAGCTGACCAATAATCCCTCGCATACTACATGAAGGCATCCAGTCTGCCAGAACGAGACCCTCGCTATGAATGAACAAAAGGGAAGGATTTATTTTTCTTTGCTAGGCACCAATGTCTAGATTTTTCAACTTCAAGAAAACAGTGGAACTTTTTTCAGCCATATTTGTGATGGTCGGAAAAACGCTGGGTGATTTGGCATGAAATGACCCCTCTTGGTAAGCTTCCTTACAAGAACACCACTGCATTGCAGCAAAGTTTTCATTTAGAAACCTGCATTTTGCCACACTTCTTTGGCCCTTGCTAGGTTTCGATGCTCCAAATTCATCGGTCAGGATGATGGTGAAATTGATGCCACTGCTGACAGTGGCAAACCATTCAGCAAGAAGTGTGGCACAAAATTGCAAGAACACTGACAGCAAACATAAAGTCACAGTTGCTCTGGCAGCAAGTGGAATGGCATGTGACAGCGCTGGACAGTAGGTCAATCGAAATGGCTTCGATCAATGCTGTTTGAGAGCTGCAATCGCGGCAAAAAGTAGAAACAAGATCTGGTGGCAATGTGTTTCAGCGTCCAAAATTTATTGGTGCTACAAAGGCATCCAAATTCATGTCAGAAAAATCTGCCAATGACTGTAATTACTATGAATCCCAGTTGCTGGGTTTTGTTGGTTCTTGCTGTACATTTTAGTGGTGAAATGACTTTACCATATTTGACAGTAATGTCTGCAGTGCCTGTTTCATTGGCCCTTGCACAGTTTCAGAGACTCAAGTGGCTGCGATAACGCGGTGAAGGATATGAGGTTGACGGGAGGAACGTGGTCCGTCATCTGGTCAATGGGCAAGATTCCGTGGACAACCATCTCAGCCTTGTTGCTCACGAAATTGGGGAAAACCAGGCCGGGACAGTCGCAAAGGCACAGTTCATCGTCCAGGTTCAACGTCTGCACAGAGACAAAATCAGCCTATGGTAAAAAGAATGTGTCGTGCAGTTTTTTATTCTGCAGCCGGCAAGCAGGCCAAGAAATGGATTCCCCTTCCAAGTACTGCACCTGGAAATGCTTGGTCTTGCCTGGTGTGGTGGACACGGAGACCTTCTTGCTGCGGACGAGTGCGTTGATGGTTGAACTCTTGCCCACATTGGGGTAGCCCACCTGTATGCAAACAACAACACTGGCTCCTCACACAGTCAACATAAACAGAAAATGGGCAGTAGGTGCACAAGCAGAGTAAGGCAGGCAAATATAGAGAGGAAAAGATGCCTGGCCACATCTGCAATTATAATTCATTAACAATGAATTCTCACAAGCATTGTGCCAATCATCCCTGATGCACTGTTTTAAGCTGCTGCTAAGGATCCCTTGCATTGTAGGCAAGAAGCATTGAAAGATGGGCGAGTTTGTATCTTGACACAAAGAAACAAGTGAGACAGACTTACAAATGGGTTTACTGAAACCAGCTGGACAGCTTTGTGTTAACAACGTAACCAAAAAAAGCTGGTGAAAGTTTGTAACCTAGAAAGCCAAAAGAAAAAAGAACAGGGAGATCCAACAGGGGAAATAATTACGTGCCTTGCTGAGTCATCAAGTGCCCTTAATTAAAGTGTCAGAAATCGTCTACAGCTCAGACCAGTTATAATGCAACCCCTTGTGGCTGTGTTCCCATTCTGCACCACACCGAAGACAGTCTACGTTGACAGCTTAAAAAGCAGCCTCGAGCTCCAGTCATCCGAGTAATAGAATGCATCTGCATGACGTCTGTGCAACTTGACGCCACCTCATGTCCACAACAGAAAAACCGAATTGTTATCTCTTTAACTGCCTTTGTGTTCGAATCGATGAAAAGCTGAACATGGCTTACATTAAGCGCATGGAAGGTGTCTACCTGTGGGCAGACAACCATACCGGCAAGGTCCGAGCTATTCCACTCAGCTGTCATCTTGAGTGGACAGCAAAGTAGCTTGCATCATACTGGTCTTCGATGCTGTCTCTACTGTCTATTTTGACGGTTACGCGAGAAACAGGATTAGTTTTTTCCGTTTAGCTGCCTGTTCAGCCATCTACCAAGAGTACTGGACCATACCCTATATATAGTACAGCACCAGCTATAACATACTGTTTCCCAACTTCCATTTACCATCCCGTAAAACTCCACTGTTCAACTGCCTGAGATATAGGACCGGTTACAATGCGGAAGCCGGAAAATGCTGCAGACAAGCAATCTAGCAAGTGCGTTGCTCAACGGAGGTGCGCTGACCTGCGCTTCCTGTGTGTGCATGTTTCTCAGTTCTTTCGTGTCACCTTCGCACAGTTTATAGTTGTCTGCTGAATAGCCCAACAACGTGTCCTATAAAAGGGTGTGAACTTGAGCTTGTTGGCTTGGCTTCATAGCAGGGAACAGCACAGATACACGAGACAAGAGAGGCTGACAGGACTTGGCGCTGGCTAACAACACGAGCGTTTATTTCGCAAGTGCGCAAATATATACGCTTCTTGGGAAAAGGGAAATTGGGACGCTTCCTCTCTCTTTTGTTTATTTCCCTTTTCCCAAGAAGCGTATATATTTGTGCACTTACGAAATAAACGCTCGTGTCGTTAGCCAGCGCCAAGTCCTGTCAGCCTCTCTTGTCTCGTGTATCTGCGCTGTTCCCTGCTATGAAGGAACGTGTCCTGCTTCACAGTAGTACAAAGGATGTGAAGTGAATAGATGAGTGTCAAGCGCATCGGGCGAGTAAGTGACACGACAGCCGAGTCTCCGGGCGGACAAGTCCCGTCAGGTTTATTGGCAGCCCTTATTATTGAATCCAGTACACACCGCGCTGCCATCTGTCAGTACTCTTGTACACTACATAAATCATACAGCCATCTAGTGGTACTGCCAAGCACTACATCCCCCCCACGGTAAACTTGAACCAAACACATGCACCAAAACTCATGGTCCGAAAGAAAACAATGTTCACAGGTCGAGTCTTTTCGGCGTGCGGATCCTCCTGCCATACTGCGACCGTGAGTCACGTGGCGTGGAAGCAGAACCCCGAGGTTCCTCTGCAGTGGAGGTGCTTTCCCGAGGCGACGTGGTTTGCTGGTCTTGTGCTGCTTGGTCAGCTCCAGGTGTTGTAGTCGTCTCGGGCTGACCCGCCACTGGAGTTCCAGGAGGGTTGGCAGTGGGGGTTCCCGTCGTTGGCACCAGGTGCATCCGGTTACGCTGAAGTACACCTGTTGGAGTCTCCACCACGTAAGAGCACGGGCGTTGAGCTGACCCTAAGACGGTTGCTGGGGAGTTGACATCTCGCACCCAAACCCGCTCTCCGGCCTGAAGAGGCCGCAAGGTGTGGGCTGCATGCCTTCGGTTGAAGTTTGATGCTTGGCGCCTCCGGCTGTCTTGGTCACGTTGAGTGATTGTGACCGAAGGAGGCCAGGCTGGCTCCAGCAGGTGCGACGTCTTCGGCAGCCAGGTTTGTAGGCGCCTACCCATGAGCAGCTGAGCAGGACTCACTCCATTTACTCCAGGTGTGTCCCGGTATGCCAAAAGTGCCAAGTAGGGATCATCCGCCTTCCGCAGCAGGTCTTTGACTGTCCTCACCATCCTTTCCACCTCCCCATTAGACTGTGGAAAATGGGGGCTGCTGGTGACGTGGCAGAAGCCGTAGGACTTGGCGAAGGCGGAGAATTCTTTCGCAGCAAACTGAGGGCCTTTTTTAGCGCACACAAAAGACGGAGGACACAGAAAGAAGGTACAAAACGAGAGCTTATGCGCTCGTTTTGTACCTTCTTTCTGTGTCCTCCGTCTTTTGTGCGCGCTAAAAAAGTTTCAACATGAATTCGTACCAACTCGCCCAGCTCTCAGTTTTACTGAAACTGAGGGCCGTTGTCGGTGCGCACCAGTCTTGGAATCCCATGGCGTGCGAAAACACTCTTGACGGCGTTGATGACCGCAAGTGCTGTGGTTGAATGCAGACTGATGACTTCCGGGAAACGTGACCGGTAATCCACCAGAAGGACAAAGTCTTGGCTGTTGGAATGAAAAAGATTGATGCCGACCTCTTCCCAGGGCCGACTTGGAGTGGTTGAGGGCAGCATAGGCTCCGAGCGCTGCACCCTGGTTTCGGCACACGTGCGGCAGTTAGACACCAGTTTTTCTATCTGGTTGTTGATGCCCGGCCACCACACCGACTCCCGAGCTAAAGCTTTGCATCGGTTGATGCCTTGATGCCCGTCATGGAGAAGCTCCAGCATGTGGCGCTGAAGAGCAGACGGCACGAGGATGCGGGACCCTTTCAGAAGCAGTCCCTCGCAGACGCTGAGGTCTCCTTGGTACTGCCAGTACCTCTTCACATGGAGAGGCAAGTGGGACTGCCGAGGCCAGCCGTTGGCGCAGTACTGAAGCAGCAGGCTGCACTCGCCGTCGTTAGCTTGGGCCTGGCGCAGGTGCTCGAGCTGCGACGAGACAATGTCTGGGAAGGAGCGGACGACCTCTTGGGCAAAGAGCTCTACTTGGTTCACCCGGTTGGATGAAGGGGAGTCCAGCGGTGTGCGCGAAAGCGTATCGGCTGTTGCCAGCAGCTTCCCCGGTACGTAGAGTACTTGGTACTGGAAACGCATGAGCTTCAAGCGAAACCGTTGGATCCGTGGTGGCAGTAGGTCAACATCCATGGAACCAAAGAGCGCCACTAACGGTTGATTGTCCGTCTCGAGGAATAACTGGAGTCCACGGACGTATTCCTCGAACCTTTGCAGCGCCCAGCTGGCCGCCAAAGCTTCTTTTTCTGTTTGGTTGTACCGGCGCTCTGTGCATGTGAGGGAGCGCGATGCGAAGGCGACGGCTCGACGCTCACCTGACGGCTGTTCTTGGAGAAGTACTGCCACGAGACCATAGGAGCTGGCGTCAGCTGAGATCGTGGTATTGTACGTGGTGTTGTAGCGAGCCACGCAGAGGTTTGAGCACAGTAGCTTCTTCAGTTCGGAGAAGGCAGACTGCTGCGCCGGGCCCCAAGTCCAGGCAGAGTTCTTGAGTAGCAGTGCTTGGATCAGTGCAGTTACCTCCGAAACGTGTGGTAAGAAGCGTCCGATGGGGCTCACGAGGCCTAGCAGGCGACGGACCCCTGCGACATCTTCGGGTGGATGCATGGCTCGGATCGCTGCAACCTTGTCTGGGTCTGGAGAAATCCCTTCCGCGCTGACCATGACGCCAAGGAACATGACACTCGAAGTCGCAAACGAGCATTTCTTGCGGTTGAGCGTGACTCCTGCCTTTGCTAGCCGGTCCATGACTTGTCGGAGACGGCGGTCATGCTCGGAGTGTGTCTTCCCAAAGACGAGAATGTCGTCGATCATGTTCACCACACCCGCTTGGCCTTCGAGGATCCGGGACATCTGCCGCTGGAAATATTCCGGTGCAGACGTGATCCCAAACGGCAGCCGGAGAAAACAATAGCGTCCAAACGGGGTTATAAATGTGGTCAATTCTTGGGACTCTGGGGACAGCTTGACCTGGTGGAAGCTTGACGTGGCGTCTAGCTTGGAGAAAACTGTAGCCTCTCCAAGCAATCCGAGACATTGTTCCACTGTAGGGAGCACGTGACGCTCTCGAAGAATCACCTTATTGAGGCGAGTCAAGTCCACGCACAGCCGATAGCCGCCCGAGACCTTGGGGACGACAACCAGCCCAGCACACCAGTCAGTGGGTGTGTCCACTCGACGAATCACGCCCTCCGCTTCTAGCTTGTCTAGCTCAGCCTTGACGACGTCGCGGAGAGGGAGTGGAATGCGCCGGGGTACGCTTAACGAGAAAGGCGTAGCATTGGGTTGCAGCCTGATAGTGTAGGCTTTGGGGAGCGTCCCAAGTCCTCGGAAGAGACCGGGATCGAAACAATAGTCGCCAGTGGGCTGTGAAGTCCTCGCGACTTCATCGACAAACATGCAGACGCCCAAGGCTTGGATTGCCGGGAAGCCTAGCAGCGGGACCGTCTTGGTTGCTAGGACGTAGAGAAGCTGCTTGGTTGTCTTTCCGTGCCACGACAGGGTAGCGACGTAAGTGCCTATGACCGGCACAATGTTGTTGCCTGGGCCTTTCAGCTCGCTCTTGGGGTCTTGAAGCTTCGACGGGACGCCGGAAAACGTACTGGGTACAACTGAAACTTCGGTGGCGGAGTCCACCTTGAAAGAAAGTGGGCAGCCATCGACGAGTACCTCGACGAACTTCGCGTTCGGGCGCTCTCCCGCAACTGCATGCAACTCGATGGAGCTGGGCAAAGGCTTCCGTGTGTGCTTCCCATTTACGCGCTTCTTTTTGCGGCACACGTTCTCGAAATGACCACTCTTGTGACAAAAGTTGCACGACGCACTGCGAGCGGGACAGTCGGCGCGAGGGTGTGACGCTCGTCCGCAGAATGGGCACAGCTGTTGCGTTGTCTTATCAGCTGGCGCTTGCTTTCCCTTGGGAAGGCGAGCGGCGTCGACGGCGAACGAAGATGCCTCTGCCGAGTCACGAGCTCTGCGCTCATTACCTGCGTCTTTGTGCTGACGAACGTATGTCAGCGTTTCATGCAGCGTCATTTTCGGGTTCCGACAGAGCTTGTCCGAGAGTTCGCGGTTGAGCAGGCCCACGAGAAAACGGTCTCGGACGAGCCGCTCTTCGACCTCGGGCGACGGATAGTTGCAGGACTTGACCATTGTCCGGAGCGCCGTAAGAAATGCATCGGCCGTTTCACCTGGTTGCTGCGTACGGTGGTGGAAGCGCGCTGACTCGTACAGCTCGTTCGGTGGGTGCACGAAGTGGTCGGTGAAAGCCTTCTTCACGGCGGCAATGTCTTTCATATCCGCCTCGCCTAGCGTGGTCGACGCGAGGACAACCCTGGCTTGCGGGCCCATACAGTAAAGCATGGAGCGCACTTGTACCTCTGCCGGAACGGCGTAAAGCCCGGTAGCGAACGAGAAGTCCTCGAACTGCAGCAGCCATGTCGGCCACGAGCTGGGGTTGTCGAAGTCGAACGGCGACGGTGGACGCAGCTGGGCCATGCCTTGCAAGAACGAAGCGGCCGACATCCCGGCGAAGACCTCGGCACCGGTAGTCGGCATGGCAGAGCAGCGGCGGCGGCGGCGGGGCCGTGTCACGAGGATGCAAGCACGGGGGATCAGCGAAGATGAATCCCGCCCACTTCTGACACCATGTCGAGCGCATCGGGCGAGTAAGTGACACGACAGCCGAGTCTCCGGGCGGACAAGTCCCGTCAGGTTTATTGGCAGCCCTTATTATTGAATCCAGTACATGCCGCGCTGCCATCTGTCAGTACTCTTGTACACTACATAAATCATACAGCCATCTAGTGGTACTGCCGTACACTACAACGAGGAGCAGAGGCACATAGTGGCAGCTGTGCACAGTGAGGAAGGGCATTCGTTGCCCAAGCAACGGAGAAGCCTTTCGCTGGTTTGCCTCCAGCTGCTTGTCATCTGCACAAGCCCTGCATGTGCATCGCATGTGTACTGCTAGATCTCCAGTTTGCTGTCAGGAAAAAGGAAATATCTGCATCATAATATGGTGCAGATAACGTACGCGCGACCATGACTGCACCGTCAGTACAGGCGGCGGTTTGCAAATTTAAAAGTTTGATGAGCCAAGCTTTCGCCTGTGCTGTCATTATGCAGACAGGCAAGCTTGAGAAGTTTTTGCACAATAGTTGCAGCAGCCGATCTTGCCCGTGAACCCAAACTTTGTTTCATGTGCATGACCGTGATCTCTTGGTTGCCGAACCTCCATGATGTTTACGGCGAGCTTCGTGCAACAGCAGGTCAAACTGCAGGCTAGGCCTCATCGGCACTAACTGCACCTTTGGTGGCGACTGCGGGCAAGCAAAGTTGCTGTTTGCTGCCAAGTCAACAGAGCTCTTTGCAGAGGGTGAAATTGGAAAGGGGAAACAGCATCGTCCACAAAAGCGAGGGAATGGGTTGTACGTGCAACGCTCGAATGGCAGTTCATTGCACATGCTCTCAAGAAACTCAACAAGATATCACGCTGTGATACAGTCGAAACCCGCGATAACGAAATCCCGAGGGAACGAAATTCTCACCGCAACGAAATATTTTCGGAGCACTGGCGAACGCCCATAGGAGTCAATGCATTTCGTAACTCGCGACTACGAAAGATATTCATACCGCAGTCCCTCATTAACGAAATGTTTGAAACACGAGTGTGGAAATGATCTACTCTCGCAACATTAACTACATTCGAAAACTGCTGAAATGCATTCATGCTACACTTGAATTGTGCAAAACTATCGCTACAGCGCACTTGAGAAGCAGCCGCCACCATTGTTTACAAAAAAACATAAAGCTGGCGACAATGATGATCATGTTGGCTCGCCGAAACACCTCCTCGTTATCGCGGACTACGTAGCCAAATCCACATTCCTCATTCATGGAGTTTCGTTCGTTGGCTTGGCTCTGTGCTTGGCTTTGTCGGCTTTGCGCGCACATGGACGCGCGTGTGGAGTCGTTTGTGCAGCGTTTGCTTGGTCGCTTGGTGCAACGTGAACTGTGTGTAGCAATTGCTTCGTCCGATTTCGCTGCCTGCGAAGATGCCGCCTCCAACGAAAAAGTGGAAGTTCATCACGCTTGAAGATAAGGCTGCAATCATCAGTGAGGTGGAAAAGGGCAGGAAAGAAATGGACATCGCCGAAGAATTCGACGTTGCGTGCAACTCGCTGTCCACGATTCTGCGCTGATCCAGCGGAGCCGGATGAAGGTTCGCCTGTAGGCGCACTTGATGACGGTACCGGTGACAGCGCAGTGCCGCCGTCACTGACCAGTGCATGGGGTGAACATTGTGCCGTGGCAAACGAGATTCCCGATCGAGAGGCATGAAATTGCTGCATGGTAAGGCCCGCCAAAGCAAACTTACTGACTTTTGGAAATAAAATGTGTTTTTGGTAAATTCCATGTCTTTTCTGCAGCATTCTCGCGCCAACGAAATTCCCGCAAGAGCGAAATTTTGTGCTTTCCCCGCCGATTTCGTTATTGCGGGTTTCAACTGTAAATCATTCAAAATTTCAGTCGCCATTCAACTAAGTCTCTGTAGATTGTAAAATTGGGCGTGTTGGTATACCATGATCACAATTCTCAGCAGTGCAACAACCAAGAGAGGACAAGACTCTCTTCTGTCCCATCTTGGCGTTGTGCTGCCAAGCATTGTGATTAGGTTTTTGTTTATGTAGTTCCATAACTGAGGAAGTCTGACAAGTTAGTCAGTGACTTTTTGCAATAGTGCTTTCTTTGTTGACTTTTTGTCTCTGCATTCTTGCAAGGCAAGTCCTCGGACACCTTTTCAACATTTGGAAAATTAAACTGACGCAAACACCCTGGTCAGACGGCTCCATACTCTAATATGCACGGCAGCTTGCTCAACATGTTTTGCACATGCGCAGTCTTTGAAAAATGTTGTCAACACGTGGACTATGTCGAAACGTTGGCTCCAGCGACACCTTGTGTTCCATGGTTTTGCAACCGTCATATATAGTTAAACCTGGATATAACGAAATTGACAAATTCCCGAAAAAATTTGTTACATGCTCTTTCAGCACAAAAATTTGGGAAAGAAACGCACAAGTTAAAGAAAAGGGGAACAGAACGCAGAGCTCACCCAAAACGTTTATTTAGCGGCATAAAACTGCATTATTTTTCTTTATTGCTTGTTCATGAGGGATGGCAATACTGAACGTTCGTAGGACATCAATACAATGCTGCTCCGTCGTTGTCTAGACGTGGCCTCTGAGATTGGCTCCGACAAAGCATCGTGCCGTTGCCGGAGGTAATCGCGGAGGCCTCGGTCTCGCAAACCCGTGGCACGATGCATGACGGCAAAGCACGCGACAAGTCAGCCTTGCCTCCAAAGATCGTCGTCACGGTGGTCACAGACAATTTCCACCAGCACCGAATGTGACATTTACTCGGTAGAGACGACACAGTTGTCCACATTAAAAAAAAATTTCAAAGCTACACGTCGTCAGAGGCTGCTCCATGCACATGCAGTGAAACCACGCACACGTGCATGGCACCAGTATAGCACCAGTAACGAAGACCGAACTCCATATGTGGCGCGAACGTAACAACATGGTGCAAGAATTTTTTTTAGTGGCGTCACCTGGCGTCACGTTAACGAAATGCAGTTCAGAGACTAAGTACAAGCCACAAAGTATGGCTGTTTCTTGCGCGAGGAAATAACGAGGGAAGGGGTCCAGGGGAGCGCAAACTTTTGACTGTTTATTCAAGAGAAAGTGCAACCAAATATATAGGCACAGACATGCGCAGCAAACTAGGCACACAGCGAGCGCATACCACCCTAATCACAACCTCTGATCTATGAACTTGAGCTCTGCCTGCGAAAGGGACAATGAAGTGTCACTGATACACATGGAACCTCGTGCTTTGATATGATATGCCTCCAACAACTCTCGAGCCGTGGTGTCCCCGCTTCTACCCAGAATCTGAATCTTATTCAAGCACGGCTCACACTTATGTGAACTGCAGTGGGTCGGCAAATGTGCCCCATCTTTACCTTTTAGTGAAAGCTCGTGTTCCCGCGCACGCTCATTCACGCACCTTCCCGTCTGGCCGACATACGTCTTGCCACAGGTTAGCGGGTGGCACCGGGTGGCACACAACCTAAAGAAGGTTGCTAACAGACACGGCGTGCCAATTGTTTTTTCTGCGCCGCGGAAGCTGGCTCAGCTATGCCCACGTATCCTATCTGATGGGAGCAAGAAAGGTGGCTGCGGCAAGAAGCACGCAAAGTCGTACACAAAATGTGCCACCGGTGTTGTGTATGAATTTCCGCTAACCTGTGGCAAGACGTATGTCGGCCAGACGGGAAGGTGCGTGAATGAGCGTGCGCGGGAACACGAGCTTTCACTAAAAGGTAAAGATGGGGCACATTTGCCGACCCACTGCAGTTCACATAAGTGTGAGCCGTGCTTGAATAAGATTCAGATTCTGGGTAGAAGCGGGGACACCACGGCTCGAGAGTTGTTGGAGGCATATCATATCAAAGCACGAGGTTCCATGTGTATCAGTGACACTTCATTGTCCCTTTCGCAGGCAGAGCGCAAGTTCATAGATCAGAGGTTGTGATTAGGGTGGTATGCGCTCGCTGTGTGCCTAGTTTGCTGCGCATGTCTGTGCCTATACATTTGGTTTCACTTTCTCTTGAATAAACAGTCAAAAGCTTGCGCTCCCCTGGACCCCTTCCCTCGTTATTTCCTCGCGCAAGAAACAGCCATACTTTGTGGCTTGTACTTAGACATGAACCGACTAGCCCAGCAACGTGTACTTCTTGAGTTCAGAGACTACTGCAACAACCGAAAAGTGGCACTGCCAAAGCAAAATCAGATTTCTGTTTTTTAAGAAAGCCGGCGCAGTTAGCATGGTTGCTGAGTGTGGTGGCACCCACTGGAGGCTGGATTAAGTCTGAAGCAAGGGGGCAAGGGCACACTCGTGCATGCGCCTGTGGTGGCAAGAACACCAGTTCGAGGGGCGCAGGTCCACCTGCCCGCCTCGCGCACACCTGCACCCACAAAAGAGCGCTCACTCTTGCAGTCGGCGGGATTTCAAGCGTCGGCGGAGGGGCAATCGCAGAAGATGCATGTGGCTCCTGCTCGTGCCAAAACGACAAAATTCGGGGCAGAATCCCTAGGTTGGCGGCGGCGAAAATTCGTTATATCAAGGGTGTCTCCCATTGCCACTTTGTTACATACAGGTCGCAAATATACGTGCTGTTATGATCGGCCTGCCTGGCTTGGCGCCGCTTTGACGCATGAGACGTTGCGGCTAAGACTACCCTGATTTCTTCTGGGTCAGCGGTTCCAGAGATGCACCAAGAGCGGCGACAACACGAAAGTTGTTCGTCTAATTATCTCAGGTTGTCTGCGCCCCTCGTAAAACCCTTTGGGCACGCCTGACCGACTAACAGATTAGGAAGAGTTGTTGGCCATCGAGGGGGCTTGCTCTGTCGTCAAGGTGTCCCGGACAGAGGGCCCAGAGTCTGGGAACCGTCTGCGGATGCATTTCCCACGTTCTCCGTGGCGCCTTGGTGCTGCTGTTTCCACAATTCGTGGTCTGCCTGGCGCCGCATACCCATCACTGCAACAGACTATGAAATTGACTTCCACGTAAGACTCAACGTCTTCGTGCTGTGCCGTGTAGTGCGCGGTGGGCAGTGTTTTTCCCTCGCCATGGGACGAACTGGATGTGCCTCTTTCTCCTTTCGTGGGTTGGGAAGGAGGCGGCGTTTCACCTTCCCCTTTTGGGGGCGGAGGTGAAGATGGAAATTTTCATTGGACTGTCCTGGCCTCCATTGTTTTTTCCTACAGGGAACCCTGGGAAGGCCAGGACATAAAATGCGAGCGCCGATGCGCTCCCGACAAGCTCTCACAAGTTCTCTCAAGCTCTCACAAGCTCCGAGAAGCTCCCAGAAGCTCGAGAGCTTCCATGATGCTAACCCCATCATGTAGCAACACGCTACCTGTAAATAATGTAAATAAACGTTACTGTTAACAGCTCCGGGCTCCTCTCCTCGACATCTCCCCAGGACTCTGGCTGGCTCCGGTCCTCTGGGCAGAACCCTGATTACATCAACTGGATGGCAGCGGTGTGATGCTGCTCACAACTGGAACACATCAACTGGTTAGCAGCAACGGGATGACCCATGCTTGACTCGGGCCTCAACGATATGGTGAGTGCTTGACTTTCTTCGAGTTTTGCCAGGTTTTAGCTTTTGAAGTTTTCTAAATCTGTGTGTAATCTTCTGTGCGTATAGGCTTCGTTGTACCGCTACCATACGTCACAACTATTCACCATTTTAGCTTTCATGTTCTAAAACTGGCAGTGTTTTACCGTGTGTCTAGGCTTCGCTTGTTCGCTACCTAACGTCACGGCGGGTAGAAAGTCCTCACTCGTGAAGACCATGGAGTTGGTAAAGAAGCTAGAGAGACCAGACCTCTTACTACTGTGTGAAGAGCTGGGAATCAAGGTTGGGAGAGAAGAGAGAGAGTCACAGCTGATTAAGGCTATTCAGGAATGTGGGGCGGAGGATGATGAAATTGAGGAGTGCTGGGAGGAAGTTGAGAAGAACAAAAGATGGGCTGAAGAAGACAGGATAAATGAGAAAAGGCGATTGGCTTTAGCACTTTATCAGGCATCAAGTAACCTGAATAACGAGATAGCACCCTCAGATAAGAAAAAGAAAGGCAGTCCTGCTAAGTCCACGTCTACAGTGAGCCACTCAGAAGATCGAAAGAAAGAAAAGGCATTTAAAGCTAGGCAGCAGGTTGTATGCCACCATTGCAAAGAGCTAGGTCACATCGCAATCGGCTGCCGCAAGCCTAGGAATGTTCTGTTTTGGGTACAGCAGTGACAATGATCTGGAACAATTGAAACCCCCCATTCTGGAATTAGTTGAGGAAAATGTACCGCGGGACTCTGCCGCAACGTTTGATAGTGTACATCCGTACTCTTTGACAAATGAGGTGACCACAGGGGAACGCCCCCGTGTGCATGGCAAGTAGTTGAAAATGAAAGTGTGTGTTTGCCATTAGCCCGCGTTGAGAGTGAGGGACCGTTCAGACTGCTCGCCACAGAAACTTTAGTGTCCCAAAACCTGCCCGAGCATTATCCCTCTCAGAATGACGTGGATATGCTTTCGAAAGGCCTTTGTTTTGGTGACAAATCGGCGGCAGCTATGACGGATCCGATGGCCTGTGAGTCTGCTCATGAGGTTCCGAAAGCAAAAAGCGCTAATGAAGCAGACTGTAAAAGTTCAGATGATGAGGCGCTTAGCTTACCACGAGAGGGAGAGGCGCTCAACATAGCGCGAGGTGATGAAGTGCTTAGATTAGTGCGAGGTGATGACTCTCATCAAGGAGGGACATCTGATGGCGAGCCGGCTGGTTTAGCAAGTGTCGATTGTAGCGTTCTTTCTGAAGTGCAGACAGCTAGAAATAACGCCGAGGATAAGCCAGTTGAGCCGCCTGGAGTTTTGAGCAATGTACTTCCGAGTATTATTGCCGAGTCGGGGAGCGTTCCGTGCCGCCCCGAAAGAAAAAGGCGCCAGCGAAAACTTCGGGGAAAGGGGAAAGGTCCAAGTTGCCTCGAGCGGAGGCTGGAAACCCCGAAAAAGTTCTCTAAAAGTCAAAAGTTGCGGGTCTCGCACAAATCGAGATTAGGCATAAAGCGTGTCGCGAGGGCCAAGAAAAAGAGACGCCGAAGTGGTCGCCTGGTTTCATCATCTTTGGTGAAGGCTAAACGGTGGAGCAAAGCGAGGTGGTGCGTACGCGACTGTAACGACAAAGGTCCTCCCCCAAGTTTGCGAGAGGGTGACCGCTGTTCTGGGAGGCCCACAATGAGGAAGCTTAAGCGTCCGGGTGCCTCTTTGTCGGAGTTCGGGGCCCGCGGAACAAAGGTCACCGCCACTGAGTTCTTCAGACAGGTTGGCTTTCTGTCCCTCCGTCGCGATCTGGCCCATCGACAACTGTGGTATGCGCGTCCCCCCAGAGCACGTCTGAAAGGGTGCCGCATTAAATTACGCAGTGTCACGAAGGATACTAAGAATTTGTCTTGTATCCAGTTTTATTATTGTTTTGTTTAGCTGTCTAACGTTTGCATGTCTGCCGATGAGCAAGGACTGTGTCGATTTTTGAAAGTTTTATTTTCCTCCTCATCTTTGTAGCGTTATCGGTTCACTCGAGAATACGACGCAGTCATGGCATGAGCGCCTGTCAAGCCCGCAGTAAGACAACCGGTCGCCACTGAACCCAAACAACAACTAACTTTATTCTACTCCGTACATCACGTACATCAAGGAGGGGGGCGCCACCTATTAGCACAATAGAGCGACCTCTACATCTCCCCCCTTTCCGCACGTTCGGCAGTCATAAGTTCAGACGGTCCGGTGGGACCACGCGTCGGCCACTACGCGTGCACACAACACCATCGCGACCACCAACACCACCATCACTATCACCACCATCACCACCAACACGATCACCAGCCCGTCCCGAGTCGCTCGTCGTTACCGTGGTACTTGGAGGACCTTGAGATGGCTGAGCTACTTGCGGCTGTGGCTCGGTTGTTTCTGATGAAGCTGGTGGTGGCAACGATGATGCTGGAACAAAGGGGACGAGGTGACACCTGTTATGCTGCAAGATACCGCCTTGTCCTGTTTCTATTATGTAGCTCCTGGGTCTCTGTACTGGGCTTAACACCGTTCCCTTTACATTTTCTGGCCGCACCCAGACTTGTTGTCCTACGGGAAGCTGCCTTTGGTGCCTGGCCCGATGACGCCGATTGTAGTTCCTTTCCTGCTTTCTTTGGTAGGATGCGTTCCTCGACGCTACTGCATCTTTTGGTGGCACGCTTGGATGTAGCAATTCTTCCTTCTTAGGGACTTTGGTCCTTAGCCGACGACCCATCAAGAGCTGAGCTGGGCTAAAACCGTTGACGCCTGGGGTATCCCTGTAACATAGGAGAGCCATGTGAGGATCTTTTGCCTTGGTGAAGAGTTTTTTGACCGTCCTGACCATTCTCTCCACTTCCCCATTTGATTGGGCGTAGTGGGGACTGCTTGTCGTATGGACAAAGCCATACGAGGAAGCGAAGGTTGCGAAGTCTCGTGACGAGAATGGCGGGCCATTGTCAGACCGAATTTCCTCCGGTATCCCATGGCGGGCGAACATGCTCTTTAGCACATCCACGACAACTTGCGCAATTGTGCTCCTCAAGGTTATCACCTCTGGGTACCTGGAGTAGTAATCAACTACCAGGAGGAAAGTTTGCCCACAGAAGTGAAATAGGTCCATGCCGAGAAGTTGCCACGGGCGATCTGGGAGAGGTGTCGGTACAAGTGGCTCAGCGAAGTTAACTCGTGTGAGAGCGCATGTCTCACAGTTGGCGACCAGAGAGGTAATGTCCTTGGAGATGCCAGGCCACCATACCGAATGTCGCGCCAAGGCTTTACTTCTGTTACCGCCTTCGTGTCCCTCGTGTAGTAGTGCCAAGACTGTAGATCGAAGTGACGATGGGATCACCAAACAGGTACCTTTGAGCAGTACGCCGTTGCAAACAGAAAGTTGATCAACCACCGATGAATACTTGGAGATGTGTAATGGCAGCTTGTTTTTCCGAGGCCACCCCCGCTGACAGAAGGAGATTAATGTAGTGCATTCACCATCCGAAGTTTGTGCTCGAAGAACTTCCTGCACATTTAGGGGCAAAACTTCAAACGTGGCAGCCACTGTTTCTGCAACATAGAGCTCCATCGCATCAAGGGTTGTGCGAGCCACAGTTTCTGTGTTAAGGATTTGCACAGCATCCGCAGAAGATTCATTCGGGTTGTTGATGCGAGAGAGAGTATCCGCTGTAGCTAAAAGCTTACCAGGCACATGAAGTACCTTAAATTGATAAGGCATTGCTTTAATCCGCAGCCTTTGTATTCTAGGAGGCAACATGTCGAGCTCCATCTTACCAAAAAGAGAGACAAGGGGTAGGTGATCTGTCTCAACATCCAGTGGGATGCCACGCACAAATTCGTCGAACCTCCAGAGAGCCCATGTTATAGCCAATGCTTCCTTTTCAGTTTGGCTATACCTCTGCTCCGTCTTCGTCATTGCTCTGGAAGCAAAAGCGACAGGACGGCGCTCGCCTGATGGCTGCGTCTGCAGCAGGACTGCCCCAAGTCCAAACGAACTAGCATCAGCTGAGACAGTGGTGGCATACGACGGATTGTACTTGGCCATACACCTATCGGATGACAGTATCTCCTTCACCCTGACAAATGCGGCCTCTTGCTCGTGCTCCCAAGTCCAACTTGAAGACTTGTTGAGGAGGGCTCTGATGGGAGCGGTTATTTCAGAGATGTGTGGCAAGAACCTAGCTAGATGATTGATCATCCCGAGAAGACGCCTGACGCCTGCAACGTCTTTTGGAGCATCCATGGTCTTGATGGCTGCTACCTTGGCTGGGTCCGGCTTGATGCCTTGAGCGGACACGATTACTCCAAGGAACGGCACTTCCGAAACACCGAATAAGCATTTGTTCTTGTTCAGCGTGACCCCAGCCTCAGCAAGACGGGACAGAACCTGGTTCAGTCGGACCTCATGTTCCTCTCTAGTGCGTCCGAAAACTAATATATCATCGATCATATTGGCTACCCCTTCCTGTCCTTCAAGAATTCTGGCCATCTGCTTCTGAAAATACTCGGGCGCTGAGGTTATACCAAATGGAAGGCGGCAGAAGCAGTACCGGCCAAAAGGGGTTATAAAGGTCATGAGCTCTTGAGAGTCCGTAGTCAGTTTCACTTGGTGGAAACTCGCTGTGGCGTCCAGCTTGGAGAACACCGTTGCGTCTCCGATAAGCCCGAGGACTTGTTCGACCGTTGGGAGGATGTGGCGTTCTCGAAGTACGACTTCATTCAGCCGGGTTAAGTCAACACAAAGACGGTAATCTCCTGACGCTTTAGGAACCACTACCAGTCCAGAACACCACGGCGTGGGATTGTCGACGCGGCGAATCACTCAGTCACTTTCGAGCTTGTTGAGCTCACGCCTCACGGTTTCGTGTAGCGGAATGGGAATGCGACGAGGCACGCTGAGGGAGAATGGTGTAGCACCAGGCTTCAAGCGGATTCGATATTCCTCCTTGAGAGCGTCAAGTCCACGGAACAGGTCAGCTTCAAGTGATGCCTCAGGGGCCTGCACGCCGCCAAGGAATTTCACAACATGAGGGCTTGTATAGCCGGAAGTCCCAGAAGAGGGACAGAGAGCGATTCAATGACAAAGAGTCGCTGCAAAGACGTCTTCCCGCGCCAACGAAGTTGGGCTGTATATGAACCGAGTACCCGCAATGGTTGACCTCCAGGACCGGTAAATACCGTGTCAACCTTGTCCAGCTTGGCTGGAAGCTTGGGGAAGTCTTCGGGTATAGCAGAGACTTCGGCGCCAGAGTAAACTTTAAATTGCATCGTGTACTCGTCCACGGTGACGTCCACTAATAAAGACTTGGCCCCCGCCCCGACGGTGCTCAGGTGAATAGAGCCGACTTTTTGTTTCGATTTCCGTGAGCGACAAACTTCTGTGAAGTGCCCCTTCTTTTTGCAAAAGTTGCAGAGCGAGCTGCGTGCCGGGCATTGCGTTCGAGGATGAGCCGCGCGGCCACAGAATCCGCAGGTGGGCGTGTCTGCGTTCTGATGCTCGAAAGAAGGCTTCGCGTTCCGGTGATGTCGAGCGGACTTCTGCATCTTTGTAGCGTCCATTTGCAAAGCGTTGGGACTATTGAAATCGAGAGTTCGACGGAAGCCCGTCTGGTCGGGACGAAACATGAAGAATAAAAGGCAACCACCGACCAAATAAATGTTTTAAAAAGAAAGAAACGACGTTTCGGCTTCCATACGGAAGCCTTGTTCACAAACCGGATTGTGAACAAGGCTTCCGTATGGAAGCCGAAACGTCGTTTCTTTCTTTTTAAAACATTTATTTGGTCGGTGGTTGCCTTTTATTCTTCACGTTGGGACTATTATAACTTGCTCCGGCTTGCGACTGCCGCTTTTCTTTTTCCGCGTCTTCCGCCTGGCGTGCTTGCATCCAAGCCTCTTTGAGAGTGAGTGTAGCGTTTCGGCAGAGCTGGTCTGAAAGACGCGAGTCGCGCAAGCCGACGACGAATCTGTCACGTACTAGCCTTTCTTCAACTTGCACTGAAGGATAGGCGCAGCGCTTCACCATCCTGCATAACTCGGCATAGTATCCGTCAACGCTCTCGCCTGGCTGCTGTACGCGTCTGTGAAAACGGGACGACTCGTATAGTTCGTTGCTTGGATGCACGAAATGCTCTGTGAAACGGTCTACCACGGTCTCGTAGGAAGTGAGGGATGCCGCAGCAAGCGAAAATGTGTCGAGGAGCGGACGCGCTTCGGGGCCCATGCAATATAAGAGCGAGCGCACCTGTGTTTCCTCCGGTGCATTTTTGAGACCCGAGATGGCTGCGTAGTCCTCGAAGCGACTTTTCCATGTCGGCCAGGTCCCAGCGTTGCCGAAGTCGAACGGCTCCGGCGTCTGAAGGTTGACGCCCACCCACTTCGGGCTGGACTGCTCGGTAGGCATGATACGGACGATGGGTAAGCGCGACGTCGGTGCTCGACCACTTCTGACACCATGTAGCGTTATCGGCTCACTCGAGAATACGACGCAGTCATGGCATGAGCGCCTGTCAAGCCCGCAGTAAGACAACCGGTCGCCACTGAACTCAAACAACAACTAACTTTATTCTACTCCGTACATCACGTACATCAAGGAGGGGGGCGCCACCTATTAGCACAATAGTAGCGACCTCTACAATCTTAACTGCAAACATTGAGATATTTGCTAAATTGCTTGTTTGCTTACATTTTGCAAAAGCTAGCACCCGAGTAGAGGGTTTTGCGCTGATTTTAACAGAGAAGTAGGCTGAAGGTAAAAGCCTCTGTTTAAACCTTCTGTTCTTGCAGTGAAGTGTAGGTTTTGTTTCTCTGTTTGTTTTATGTTTTACGCGCAAGTTTATCTTAACAGAAAAGTAGGCTGAAGGTACAAAGCCTCTGTTTAAACCTTATGTTTTTGCAGTGTAGTGTAGGTTTTTGCTTTTGTTGATTTTATTTTATCCGCATAATGTTCGGACAGTGTAAGGCTACCAAGAATTTCTCTTGTATCCAGTTTTGAATTGTTTTGCTTTTAATGTTCGCGTGTCTGCAGATGAGCAAGGAATATGTCGATTTTTGTAACTTTTATTTTCTTCCTCATGATAACTGCAGACATTAAAGGGGTGGTGCCATCAAATTTCGAGGCTATAACAAGCCTGTTGTGGGTTTCCTCTGTATGCAAGGACATTCCACACGAAGGGTCGGACACAGCAAACGTTTAGAATATATTTTAATTCACTTCAAAAGTGTACCTAAATGCCCATTCTCCCGATCGAAACCCATCGCTAGCGCGCCAACACTGACGTAGATCTGTAGGATGGGCAACGAAAGTTGTAGTGACGTCACACCAAATCTGCTGTAGTAACGTGAGTGACCTCCGGACTTCCGCCACTTCCGCAACGTACGTACCGGCTGTAGTGAACTAGAATATATTTTAGTTCACTATAGTACCGGCAAAGCATCGGTTGCTACATCACTCGCCCAGTTTCGATCGCTTCCTGGCTAAGTGCGTCACAGCCTTGTGTGGTCACGTGACCGCGCCTCCTACACTTCTACGTCACTGCCCAACCTCGGCGCCCAGAAACCGAAACCGAAAGTTGTCCACATAAAAAGGCGATATTAAATTATTTAGCGAGAATACATGAATCTTGGTGCGTGCATCATGCTTCCTTGAGCTATAGGAAACGCTTACAGCAAAGAACGCGCAAGCCACAGATTTGGTGGCACCACCCCTTTAAGATACTTGTTGAACTGAGTGTTTGCTTACATTTAGCGAAACCTAACACCCGAGTAGAGGGTTTTGCGCAAGTTGATTTTTAACAGAGAAGTAGGCTGAGGGTCAAAGCCTCTGTATAAACCTTGTGTAAATTGCAGCACACTTGTTAGTATGCGCATCAGTGTAGTGTAGGTTTTTTTGTTTCTCTGTTTGTTTTATTTTCATACGCGCAAGTTTGATTTTGAGTTTTACTTATACTGTTAGAGGCGTAATTCATTAACTACCTCCTTTCGTTTTGTTTCGCCCGTAGCACCTGCGTGCCTTGAACGCTGTGAATCTCTCCGGGAAATGATACAAAACGTTAGGCTGTTGATTTGCTTCGCACGTAGTAGGTCTGAGTTTGTTATGGCTTCGTTAACTGATTCTTGATTTTCACGAGTGAGCGCACCAATTGTAAATTTCTAGGGAGTTTTACCAAAACTGTAACCTGGCATTTCTCGAGGTCAGTTGAGTGCTCTATGTTTGTTGTGCCTCGGGTCTTGCGTGGTTCGTTTCTGGCGTTTGCTGGCCATGGCTCAGGTCCAGAGATTGGTGCAGCCTGCGTCAACGTCTACAAGGGAGCAGATCTACGGTCTCTGCGGAGTGCTTTGGTGCTGCAACCCCTTCGAGACCTCCTGTGACGGTGGACGGGCTGTTATGATCGGCCTGCCTGGCTTGGCGCCGCTTTGACGCATGAGACGTTGCGGCTAAGACTACCCTGATTTCTTCCGGGTCAGCGGTTCCAGAGATGCCCCAAGAGCGGCGACAACACGAAGGTCGTTCGTCTAATATTCTCAGGTTGTCTGCGCCCCTCGTAAAACCCTTTGGGCACGCCTGACCGACTGACAGATTAGGAAGAGTTGTTGGCCATCGAGGGGGCTTGCTCTGTCGTCAAGGTGTCCCGGACAGAGGGCCCAGAGTCTGGGAACCGTCTGCGGATGCATTTCCCACGTTCTCCGTGGCGCCTTGGTGCTGCTGTTTCCACAATTCGTGGTCTGCCTGGCGCCGCATACCCATCACTGCAACAGACTACGAAATTGACTTCCATGTAAGACTCAACGTCTTCGTGCTGTGCCGTGTAGTGCGCGGTGGACAGTGTTTTTCCCTCGCCATGGGACGAACTGGATGTGCCTCTTTCTCCTTTCGTGGGTTGGGAAGGAGGCGGCGTTTCACCTTCCCCTTTTGGGGGCGGAGGTGAAGATGGAAATTTTCATTGGACTGTCCTGGCCTCCATTGTTTTTTCCTACAGGGAACCCTGGGAAGGCCAGGACATAAAATGCGAGCGCCAATGCGCTCCCGACAAGCTCTCACAAGTTCTCTCAAGCTCTCACAAGCTCCGAGAAGCTCCCAGAAGCTCGAGAGCTTCCATGATGCTAACCCCATCATGTAGCAACACGCTACCTGTAAATAATGTAAATAAACGTTACTGTTAACAGCTCCGGGCTCCTCTCCTCGACATCTCCCCGGGACTCTGGCTGGCTCCGGTCCTCTGGGCAGAACCCTGATTACATCAGTGCTTCTAGGGAATAATGGCGGGGAATAGAAAAACGTCATAATATCAAGGAATTCATTGTGTGGAGGTTCGTTATAGGCAGGTTTACCTGTAGCCTTGCAGTATGGCCAACCATCAGAATTTCCACGACTCTCCAAGCAACCTCACACTGCCTCGTGGGCAATGCACCTTCCACCTGGTGAAAATTATTGCCTATGCAGCTTCCGGAATCACTCCCCGAACATCTGGCAAGACGCCTCGACCGCATCCTTGTGCTCACCCTCACTGCTGCGTCGCGCCACATCCCCTTTGCCACCAGAAAACTCGAGCACGACCGATGGAGGTGAGGTCACTGGAGATGCGCTTATGAGAGAAACACCTGCTGTGTCAATGCTCCAGAACAAAACATGCGTTTCTGTTGACGCTGGTGTACCCAAGATGGCCTTGGTGGAAACAATTTCAGTCACGAGTGCTTACCTTAAAGATGTGTTGGAGCAAAAGGCTGTATTAAGTGGGATGAAGCTTCCATGTTTTGAGGACAGAGCGATTAGTTGTAACTTATTGGTTTGTGTAGTGCTGACATGTTTTGGGGAGGCCACATTATTAGTTCGCTATTATTCCCCAGTTGACACACGAAGTTATTTTAAGCACGGACATTCCGCGGGAGTGTGGTGCAACTGCAGACTGCCACAGAGGGAAGATATTCGTAAGTGGTCACATATATCGTCGGGACTCCTGGAAAACCCTATGGGTGGCAAAACGGCATTGTGCGTCTCTGGCAATGCTGTCATACATGCATCATTTACTGTTCATGTTCCGGCTGTTCATTCAAACCTCGCTAGAACAGTCACACCAGCCACAAAAATAACTTTGTTATATCCGAAAATTTGTTATAAACATTTATTTTTAACACTGTGTCTATGACAGGACTATTCTTCATTTACTTCGTTATAACCAATAATTCGCTACATCCATGTTCGTTTTATCGACGTGTTGAGGTGTTTATTTGACGGCAGTCGGCGACGATGCGCAATGGCGACAGTCAAGACAAAATACAGACTCACAGCGCGAGCGGGAAGAGCCAAAGAGGACGACCCACTAGACGGCTATCCGCCTCGTGCATCGGTATGGTGGCGCCACCGCTCGGCTAAGGCGGTTGTACCCTCTCCCAACCCCCCATAGGATCCCATGCATTTTGAATGAAGTTTGCGATTCCGTTGCGCAAAAACAAACTAGCGCCATCTCTCGACAACACGCCACACCGACAATCCAACACCACCTCTTTCTTCCACCGACTGGCCATGCTCCAAGCTAACTCCTCTCTCCACTTTCTTTTATTTCTTTCGGTGGCCGTGAGAGCGCGCACTGTGTAGTCGACAGCGCACCCGACAAGGCCGGCTGGGCTCGTCGCTTTCGTCGCGTCTTCCTTGAATGTTGCAACGTTAATATTGCGTAAGGCGGTGGCCACACAACGGATGATGAACCCTGATTTCGTACAGCTGCCATCTCATCAACGGCAATGTTTCAGACGCCTCAGCTGTGTACTTTTGTCCGTTGGTTGCTGGACAAGATTGCCTCCTGCAAGACCGCGTTTTTCAAAGTCAGCTGTGTGTGTAGTTCTCAGTGTCGTAGCAGTTTGATGACGCGAGGATGTCAACTGTTGCTACATCGTGGGAACCGCTGAAGTGACTGCAAGCTTGACGACATTGTGTCAGAATATTCTAGCGTACTGTACGCGCACGATTGTGCTACACTTAAAATACCGCGCTTGGCCTCGCGTGTCAACCTGGTACGCCTGTGTGCAACAAGTGTGTTTTCGTTCTTGCGTCGGTTAATATTGAATTGCACTTGGAATACCGTTTTTGCAAAGGCAAGTGAAGCCGTAAGTAGTTGCCCTTCTATATGCTCGCTACTCCACGAACATTACTTCTAGAATCGCATTTTATGTTGAGCTGCACGTACCAAAGGAGAATCTAGCATACGAGATATATTACACACGTGCGCATTTCCTATATAAATCTGAGTAATGCCACGCGTGCGCATTTCCTATATAAGTCTGAGTAATGCCATGCTCAATTTAAAGCGCATGTGTTAGAGGATTGTGGCTTCAATGGTGAAAGTGATTAGATATTCCGAAATATGTGATTGCAATGCAGTTAGAACTTTCTCATATGTTAACACGGTCTGTGAACAAAAAAAAAAACGCTGTGTGAATGTTTGTTGGTCATTTGCTAAAGTACTTTCACGCATTATTATGCAGCTGTGTGACGGTTCTTAAACCTTTAGCAAGTTAGATTTTGGTTTTCTTGGCCTAGTTGAGTGCTACAAGTGTTGGGTGAAGATGATAACGCGTGTCTTTTGTGCGTTTCTTAAGGGGGGACATGGTTTTTAGAGATAACATAGGTTATTTCTTGGCCAAATTAGATGAAACTGCACTGCTTTGTTCAGCTTTTATAGCTTTATTTAACTATCCAGTTATATTTTACACAGGTCAATTATTTCCAGAGATAATTAGTAATCTCATTCTATTGTTTGCTGAAACAATAAAAAATTATCTATGCAACATAACATCATTATAAACCCATATATAGATATCAGAAAGCCTAAGGAGAGCAACGCTGCAAGCTGATTGGAAATCGAACAACTACTTCTCAATTTACAGCACTAATGAGTTCATGGCCTACACCTAGCCAAAAACAAGAAAATTTTAAAACTAATATAAAAAAAATTGGAATTGCAGATTGAAAATCTGCTTGCAGCATTGCTTTTTATGCACATTTAGCTAGGTTGTGCAAAAAGAATTGTAGCTCTAGCTGTCCTAGGTCGACTTTTACAGAAGAAGCAAACAAGGGAAGTGGCCAAAATCCATGTTTTAAGAAAATGAGCAAAAAAGGTTAAAACTTTATTTAGCATTACAGAATGAAAAATATCAAAGGCACACATACTTTTAGTGATTAATATGCACCAGGCATATAATCAGACTGATTGTTAGCATGAGCATGCCTTTTTTTCAAGTTCTGCTGCAAGTTTCAAGTTCTGCTGCAACGAGGCCGCTTATCAGTTCAATGACGGTACCGACGCCAATATGCGACGAGTGTCCGCGCGTCATCCACGATCCGTCGTATGACACGGCGATGTTTCCCGGGTTGTCCACGTTGAGTTCCGCGTAGATGTCGCGAACCGAACTCGCGCACTCACTCATGAGTTTCGAGGCAGCAAGAGTAGCGGCAGGTGTTAGCTTCTTCACGTACGCCTGCCACGTTTTCGTGTGGAGGCCGCGACGCGATATGTTCATCATTGCAAATATGTAGTTAAAAGCAGTCTGCCTGTTGCCAGTAGCCTGCATTGCGCGGGTGGCGAGCACGTTAACTGTGAATGGATTTATTTTCTGCTGTCCGTCGACGCACGGCGAACTCCACTTTGACGACCCGTCACCGCAGTTCACACACACTAGCTCAAGCTTGACGGCAAGGCCGTATTCCCGCTCGCCTCTCCTGATCTCGGTGTCTCCGTTGCAAATCTTGCACTTTAAATGCAATATTATCAAAGCATTTACCGCCTCCAAGTCCAGGACGGTGAAGGTCGTTTTATCAGATGGGGTACCCGCGGCGTCCGTGCGCTTAGCGATAAGGCTGCGCTTCCGTTCCGTCGCCGCAACAGATGAAATCTCTTGCAGCTTCTCTTCTGCCTTCTTCTTCTTGTCATCTATCTGTTGGGGCTGCAGAATTTGTGTGTCGTGACGCACACGGCCGCTTTCCGCGACGTTGTCGGCAACTGACGGGCTCGTAGGACTAGCGTCCGTTAGGCCTACCGCGCTGGCGTCGACGGCCGCTGCGAGTTCGTCATCCCCGTTGTTTTGGGTCGTTGCGGGGCGCTTCTTGAAGTTCTCGGCTAGCGATCGCCTCACCCACTTTCCGAATTCGTGTTTGGTGCGGAACTTCTTGATGACAGGCACCCATAGCTGTAGGCAGTCGACAACACCAGGACAAAATGGCGCACGCTCACGCGCGTCTCGGCAGTGAAGCAGACGCCGGAAACGCCGCTTGACGAATCAGATGCCTAGATTTTGTCACGTGCCCCAAGCAGCCAATAGAATCGCGCGCTTGTTCTTCTCGATGACACGTTTTTGCTAGAAAACCAATGAGCAAGGCGAGCCAGCGGTGGCGGGAAATTGAAGATGAAGAACGGCTCTTCCAAACGAGATCAAGATGGCCACGATAGCCCGTTTGTACCGGCAACGGTTCAGCGCGGAAAGAGCGCGATTTTAGCGTCAATTTGCGCTCAGACAAACCTCATATTGGTGTTACAGATTGATTTTACGGCGGAAATAATGAAAATAGAAGCTACAAACTTAGCAGATTTGTGCAAAAATAGATATATACTCCGAAAATGTCAGCTTCAAAAAGTTGATTTTTTCGCGATTTTCGGCCTTCTAAGACCCGTGTCCCCCCTTAAGCAGGCATACAGCCGTAATAGTCGTTGTTGTACTGTTTGGGGTGTTCAATAAAACAAGAATGCTGTTTTGTACTGCAAAAGTTTTTATTTCATCTGTGTTAACAGATCACGCAAACAACTTGGACACATGCACGTAAGAAACGTACGCAGTGCACCGCGCGCATGCATAAAAAAACGGGCCTGTCATTTTAAAACCAATCATATAGAACAATCGACGTAACAAACGGCATATGGTTGTCTAGTGGAGCAGCGTCGGCAGTACAAATATCAAACCAGAATGAAAAATGAAGAGAAAAACGGCGAGTAACGGGCGCTTTGCCCACGGCTTCTATGAGCCGCGTGTATCCACCTTTCGCCACAGTTCGCCGTTGGTGGCGCCACCAGTACAACTGAAAGCAGCAGCACACGAGGCGGATAGAGAGCGCAACCCATTACTCATTTCTAAGGCTTCGCTACAACTACACCGAGTACAGAAAGGGAGCCGCCCGGCGACCTAACAGCTTGTCATTATGAGCCGGTTATAGTAGGCCTTGAGGCGCTCCACGTTGACAATGTCGCGCCCTCGACAGCGCATGTCCAATGATGGTTCGATGGGTTCGATCAAGTAGTTGACCGGGGATGTGCGCTCGACGACACGGTAGGGGCCTTCGTATTTCGGCAGTAGTTTTGAAGAGAGTCCAGTTGCAGTGGCAGGGACCGAGAGCCATACGAGCGCTCCAGGGAGGAACGTGGACTCAGAAGTGGTGGTTCCACCACGAATGCTCTTCTGCCGCTCTTGTTCCTGCGTTGTAAAAGTCTTGGCAAGCTCGCGACACTCTTCCGCAAGCCTGGCTGTGTCAGAAATAGGCGCACACTGAGATGAATCCGGCTTGTATGGGAGTATCGTGTCGATGGTGTGCGACGGGTGCCTTTCCGTACAGTAAGAAGAAGGGTGAAAAACCAGTTGTGCTTTGAGGGGCGGTGTTATAGGCGTAGGTGACGAAGGGCAGTATGGCATCCCAATTTGTGTGATCAGCGGCGACGTACATCGAGAGCATGTAGCCGAGCGTGCGGTTAAAGCGTTCGGTTAGGCTATTTGTCTGCGGGTGGTAAGCAGTAGTTTTGCGGTGAACAGCATGGCACTTTTTGAGAATGGCTTCGACAACTTCCGACAAGAAGACATGGCCTCGATCGCTGAGAAGCTCCAGGGGTGGACCGTGACGCAGCATGAAGCGGTGCAGCAGGAAGGAGGCAACATCGCGCGCTGTAGCCGCTGGGAGGGCGGCAGTTTCGGCGTATCGCAAAAGGTGGTCAACAGCGACAATGGCCAAGCGGTTACCAGCCGATGTCAGAGGAAGTGGTCCGTACAAATCGATGCCCAAGCGCCCGAACGGACGGTTAGGGCAAGGTAATGGTTGTAGACTGGCTGGTGACACGTGCGCTAAAGGCTTTTGGCGTTGGCAATCGAGGCAGGAGCAAACGAACTTCTGCACGTAGCGGTACATCCCTCGAAAGAAGTATCGTTGTCGAATGCAGTGGTAAGCTTTGGATACCCCAGAGTGTGCGCATTGCGAATCAGTGGAAGGACTAGCATATTTCAGAACGCAGACTGCGGGGTATCACAAGTAGCCACTGGCGGCCATCGGCGTTGTAATTGCGTCGGTGCAGTAGGTCGTCACGAATGGCGAAATGGTGCGCTTGACAACGCAACGCGTGAGTGGTTGGTGTTGCCGACGGATCAGTGAGCAAGTCCATGAGCGAGGCGATCCATTTATCCTTGCGCTGTTCGGTAGCGATGGTGTGAACGTCGATGGAAGAAACAACAATGTTAGGTGCTGAGCAGGGGGCATTGTAGTCGGGCAAGGAGGAGCGCGAGAGTGCGTCGGGGTCAGCATGCTGGCGTCCATTGCAGTACAGCATGACCAGGATTTGGGGACTTATGCACGTAGCGCCATCTGTCGTCGGAGACTGCGGGTGGCCTGCCGTAACTGAATGGGAAATAGGCGAAAAAAATCGTATCTGACGATAAAATACAGATATCAAAAACGACTCCCGGTTCTATACAGCAGAGACTTACTTGAACATTCTGTTAAAATTACAGTGTGGCGCTACTAACCGCCTGGCTTCCCAAAGTGTTTGAAATTTACAATGGGGCCCCCATGTATTTCTAATGGGCGGTGTTCAATTGCCTGGGAAGCCACAGGCTTTGTAGTACGATACTGCAATTTTATCAAAATGTTCCAGTAGGTCTCTACTGTATAGAACCCCGAGTGTTGAAGATTGGGCGAGTTGGTTCGTCGTACTTGCAATGGTATAGCGCATTACGGGAAGAAGAAACGGCCTAGCAGACCGACACAAGAGGACAGAGCGCCTCTTGTGTCGGTCTGCTAGGCCGTTCTTCTTCCCCGTAATGCGCTATACCATTTCATAGAACCCCGAGTCGTTTTTGATAGCTTGCTTTTTTCAAGAGATATGATTTTTTTCGCATATCTCCCATTCAGTTATGGCAGGAGGCCGTCGTCACCGCCGAGAGATGGCGCCACACACAGATGTCCCCAAATCCTGGGAATGCATGCGTAGCAGCGTGTGTGTAGCAGCGGCAATTCCCCCGGTTTCGATGCAAGTGTGGAACCGCATGCACATCAACTGTGTAAAGGAGAATGTGCTGGTTCCACATCGTGTAGTGTCAATCAAGGTGGACGCACTGGCTTACGGGCTGTAAACAGTCCTATGGAGCTGGTGATACTACCAGATGGTTTGAAATTAGCCCTGATCAGTGGTCCCAGTTTGGAAACGGCTGTTCTGTCAATGGTGGAAAGTCGCTTAGCACAAGTCAACACCGAACGTTGGCAAATGTGCCTTCGGAGCACCTCTCAGTATTCAATTTTGTGCAGAAGGACAAAATACCCTCAATCCCTGCTTTTTGAACACTCCATGCCATCAACACGGGTTCGGTAAATACGATTAGACAAAAGCCATATCTCGTTACACCATCCAAGTGCCAGATTATTAACAAATAGCTGCGCGAAATGATGAAAAAAGTCATACAAGAGTCAGCGCATCCGTGGGCAGCTTCAGTGATAAGATCGTTCCTTCTGTATATGACCTCAAATAGTGTCAAGCGCATTGTTTCTTGAACTGCCTGTTCGTCTGCCATTTGTCTGCGGTAGGTAGGCAGTTGTCATACAGTGACTGGTCCAGCGGTATCGCAGGATGGCTTCAGTTAGGTCCACTGTAAAAGCTTTGTCAGTGATGGGGACTTTGAGGAGCGCCATGTCAAAGCATGACGTTGTCTGTTATGACAAGTGAGCTGTTTGTTATAACAGAGATCTGAGCTAGTTGGTAAGTATTCATTCTAAAAAGACAGGGCGTGCAAACGCAGACACGAGAAAGAAGTCAGGACAACACAAACGCCGTGGTGTGTCCTGACTTCTTTCTCTGTGTCCGTGTTTGCACGCCCTGTCTTTTTAGAAGTGGGGGACATTGATGATTCCAAAACTGCATTTGGTACGGAAGAAGAAGAAAGTGCCTGTGTAGTGCACCGCTCATGGAGAGCACGAGAACCGTTCACACTATGTAGAACTTGGCCACCCGTCTTTGGGGAGGGCTTTCGTTTCGGAGTAGCGGGTGAAGTAGTCCGTAGCTACGGTGTTCCACTTCTTGCCAGAAGATGATGTCAGAAACGGCCCTAGCAAGTCCATCCTCATCTGCTGGAACGGTCGGCGAGGTGGTTCTACTGGCTGAAGAAACCATAATAGCCTTGACAGTGGAGTCAGCAAATTCCGTGGCCATAAAGATCCATTTATACCCCAACATCAACATTGGAAAGGGCCCTAGTAAGTCCATTCCAATCTGTTAGGACGTTCGATGCAGTGGTTGGATACCTGGCTGACCTCGGCAGCGATGGAAGACGCTGCCGAGGCATGTTCCTATTGGCATGTCCTCCCGTAGCAAGCGACGATGGTGGTAAGGTGCGGCCAGTGGTTCATTCCTTGTATTCTCACTAGCATGCGTGAGAAACCAAGGTGCCCAGCCGTCCGGTCATCATGAAGAGCCTGCAGAACCTCTGACCGCATTCCTGGAGAAGAAGAAAGTTGGCTCGGACTGGGGAAAAGTTTTTCTTTACGAGAATGTTGCTTCACAAGCAAAACGATACCAGTTCAGGCTTAAATATCTTAGGGACGGTGATGGTCTGGCCTTCCAAATATTCTGCAATGCATCTCAATTCTGGGTCTATCCGATGCTGTTCAGCAAAGTTCTCCGCACTCAGAATTCCTAGGAAGCTGTAGTCATCTTGATCGCCTTGAGGTGGCGGGTCAACAGGGGCACAAGGCAGGCAGTTAACGTCACAGTGCTTTCATCCAAATTCATACACCATGTTGATGTTGAATTCCAAGAGTCAAAGACCCCAGTGTGAGAGGCGAGCAGAAGTGTCCTGCAGGTCTGCCAGCAAACAAAAGACATGGTGGTCGCTCACCACATTGAAAGGCATGCAATACAGGTAGGGGCGAAAATTTGACGTGGCCCAACAGTGGAGGTCCTTGTTTGACGTATTCTTGTTAGCTTACCTTTACAGCTCAATCTTTACGAAGTGACAATGCACATTCCAAGTTTGTCTACCAAGTCCTAAAGCAGCAAAGTGAGCATGCCAACACATTGTAAGCATAAGATACAGCGAAGTAACCACAAGAGATATATATATAATTAAATTTTTAAATTACCGAATTTTCGTGAATGCGGCCCGTTAGCCGAGGTGAGTCTGAAACCCCTGATATAGCGTGTAGGGATCCTGCGGCTGAAGAGAAGAAGAAGAAGAAGTCTGCAATGGCTGAAAACTGTGTATATTAAACAGTAAACGTTCCTTTCTCCTGTTGGAACTTTATATTTGGCGTGAGGACTTGGTTGAGGCATCGCAGCAGCTGACCACAACTGAACTGACGTGATACCATCACCACCACAGCATACGCACGCTAATCAGCGCGTCCACCGAAAGATGGTACTGTAACAAGCGACGTGAAGTGAAAGCGGAAAGTTTGAATTATGGAAGGGGACTAAGCACTGTCGAGCAACACTGAAAGAGATGCAGATGCGATAGCAATTGCAGTCGATGAGGAGCCATAGTAAAAGGCATAGACCAGCTAACTGATATCCAACGCCACTATATGGAGCAACAACAAGCAATTGTGAAGACAATAACAGCTAAGGCACTACGTCAAGATATAGTGAAGCTAGATGTGTTTGATGGTAGTACTGCTGGGTCGGATGTGTGGCTAGAATTTCATCAGTCTGCCTGCGAACAGAATAGCTGGGTAAATGACTCAGAGCGTATAACAAACATGCCATCATACCTGTCTGGGAACGCTAAGAAGTGGTATGACCTACGTGTCCTGCACCACCTTGAAGATTCGTGGGAAACATGGAAAGATTTGCAAGCCTTCCAAATGAACCCAGTTCATTATGGGATCAAGCTATCTCTTACAAGCAGGGAGATAGCGATTTGCTGGCCTACTATTTGAGAAGAGGTGCTTACTGCAACTAGCGGATCACACGCTCCCCGATTCATGCATCGTGCCACTAGTTATACACAGAATGACAAAAGGGTGCCAGAGACAAGTACAGAATATGTCACCGTCAACTTCAGATGAGCCTTTCTGGCGTCACGCAGCACATGATCTTTTTACGAGCTGGCAGCTGACCAATTAATAAGAACTAATGAGAGCTAAGTGACGCCAGAAAGGCAGAAAAAAAGAGTGTTCCACACTCGCCGCCATGGCTGCGATTGGCGCTGACTAACACTCCAAGGTTTAAATGCACATATATACCCCATAAAGTGGACGGGAGGATGACCGCCGCCGTAGCTCAGTGGTAGAGCATCGGACGCGTTATTCGAAGGTCGCAGGTTCGGTCCCTGCCGGCGGCAAGTTATCTTTTCGTCCACTTGACTTCTTCACATTTATATTCTAAATACTACAGATAACACCCCCTATACTTTCCTTGGCGTTATTGTCTGTTAGTTCTCATTAATATTGTGTCTAACAAAGAAAACGAGCCCTTAAGAATCATCTTCTTTCCTTCTTTTATAGCGAGGGTCTCGTTCTGGCAGACTTGATGCCTTCAGGTGTATGCGAGATTATTGGGTCAGCTGCCAGCTCGTAAAAAGATCACGTAAAGGCTACGTGACGCCAGAAAGGCAGAAAAAGAGTTTCACACTCGCCGCCATGGCTGCGATTGGCGCTACTAACACTCCAAGGTTTAAATGCCAATATACCCCATAAGTGGACGGGAGGATGACCGCCGCCGTAGCTCAGTGGTAGAGCATCGACGTGTTATTAAAAAGGATCGCAGGTTCGGTCCCTGCCGGCGGCAAGTTATCTTTTCGTCCACTTTACTTTCTTCACATTTAAATTCTAAATACTGCACATAACACCCCCTATACTTTCCTTGGCGTTATTGTTTGTTAGTTTCTCATTAATATTGTGTCTAACAAGAAAACGGCCCTTAAGAATCATCTTTCCTTCTTTCATAGCGAGGGTCTCGTTCTGGCAGACTTGATGCCTTCAGGTAGTATGCGAGGGATTACAGTAAAAGCTCGTTAATTCGATTTCTAGGGACCGGAAGAAATGTCCGAATTAACCGAATGTCCCAATTATCGAATTGGCGCTGACTAACACTCCAAGATTTAAATGCCACCATATATACCCCTTAAGTGGACGGGAGGATGACGCCGCCGTAGCTCAGTGGTAAAGCATCGGACGCGTTATTCGAGGTCGCAGGTTCGGCCCTGCCGGCGGCAAGTTATCTTTTCGTCCACTTTACTCGTCACATTTATTTATAAATACTGCACATAACACCCCATACTTTCCTTGGCGTATTGATTGTTAGTTCTCATTAATATTGTGTCTAACAAAGAAAACGAGCCCTTACGAATCATCTTCTTTCCTTCTTTCATAGCGAGGGGTCTCGTGCTGGCAGACTTGATGCCTTCAGGTAGTATGCGAGGGATTATTGGTCAGCTGCCAGCTCGTAAAAAGATCACGTGCTACGTGACGTCAGAAAGGCAGAAATAGAGTGTTCCACACTCGCCGCCATGGCTGCGATTGGCGCTGACTAACACTCCAAGATTTAAATGCACATATATACCCCTTAAAGTGGACGGGAGGATGACCGCCGCCGTAGCTCAGTGGTAAGCATCGGACGCGTTATTCGAAGGTCGCAGGTTCGGTCCCTGCCGGCGGCAAGTTATCTTTTCGTCCACTTTACTTTCTTCACATTTATATTCTAAATACTGCACATACACCCCCTATACTTTCCTTGGCGTTATTGATTGTTAGTTCTCATAATATTGTGTCTAACAAAGAAAACGAGCCCTTACGAATCATCTTCTTTCTTCTTTCATAGCGAGGGTCTCGTTCTGGCAGATTTGATGCCTTCAGGTAGTATGCGAGGGATTATTGGTCAGCTGCCAGCTCGTAAAAAGATCACGTGCTACGTGACGTCAGAAAGGCAGAAAATAGAGTGTTCCACACTCGCCGCCATGGCTGCGATTGGCGCTGACTAACACTCCAAGATTTAAATGCACATATATACCCCATAAAGTGGACGGGAGGATGACCGCCGCCGTAGCTCAGTGGTAGAGCATTGGACGCGTTATTCGAAGGTCGCAGGTTCAGTCCCTGCCGGCGGCAAGTTATCTTTTCGTCCACTTTACTTTCTTCACATTTATATTCTATATACTACACATAACACCCCCTATACTTTCCTTGGTGTTATTGTCTGTTAATTCTCATTAATATTGCCTTGTCTACGTTTTTTCGTGCAGTTTTCACGTAATCATCCTGTCAGATTGCAAAGCTGACACCATAATTTGATATTTGACTTGCAAAAGTTATTTTGATTACAGAACTTTGATGTTACTAGAGCATAGCCCCGAGCGGCATGCATTGCTCTCAAGTTCGTCACAAAGCGCATTTTCCCAACACACAAACGCACATTGGTTCGCGCAAAGGTCTGTCAAAATCACTATTCTAACAAAACGGGAAAATTCAAACTTGGGTGCATGGCCAAGTACCACCCATCGTATGCCACGACAGTGTCTGCAGGTGCAAGCTCTTTCGGACTCGGCACAGTATTGCTGCAGACTCAACCCTCGGGAGAGCGTCGCCCAGTCGCATTCGCTTCGAGGTCAATGACGGGTACGAACAGCGTTACAGCCAGACCGAAAAAGAAGCTTTGGAAACGACGTGGGCTATCCAAAGGTTCGATGAGTTTGTCAGTGCCGTCACCTTCGACGTCGAGACCGACCACCTGCCTCTCGTTTCACTTCTGGGCAAGATGGAACTGGATATGTTGCTGCCTCGTATTCAGAGACTACGGCTCAAGAGAATGCAGGACCAGTTTCGCATGCTGCACATGCCAGGAAAGCTGCTAGCAACAGCAGATACCTTATCACGTATCACCCACAAGGCATCACTCCGCTAGACACGGTGGAACTCTTTGCAGCACAAGTAGTCGGCTGCTTATCGGAAGCCTTGTCACTCAGCCCCGAAGATGTACGACAGGCAGAAGAATCCGATGGAGAGTGCAAGGTCCTCATCTCCTTCTGCCAGCAAGGTTGCTCACAAAAGACCAAGCTACCTCTGCATGTGTCGAAGTACGCCTCCGTGGCTGACGAGCTCTCTGTTTGCGACGGTATCCTGCTGAAAGGCCCCCAGATTGTCATCCCATCATCTCTTCAGCCGGCGGTCTTGACACTGTTGCACGAAGGCCATCAGGGCATCAACAGGACCAAAGCCCTAGCACGGGAGTCGGTTTGGTGGCTGGGTATCTCGGAAGACATTGCCTCTCTCGTCGCCAACTGCGAACAGTGCACTTCCACCCATGTGAACCTTGCAGAACCCCTAGTCTCCACACCTCTACCTGGACATCCCTGGGAATTTCTCGGAATGGACTTGTTCCATCTCAATGGCCAGACGTTCCTCTTAGTGGTGGACTAGTACTCGAGGTTCCCCGAGGTGGTGACCCTGAGAAGCACTACAGCTCGGGCAGTCATCGATGCTCTCAAAAGCATCTTCGCACGCCACGGAATCCCACAAGACATCAGGTCGGACAACGGCCCACCGTTCTCGTCGCGAGAGTTTGCGGCATTTGCAGCGTCTTACGGCTTCAACCATGCGACCAGTAGCCCACACTACGCCCTGTCAAACGGAGAGGCTGAGAGGATGGTACAGACAGTCAAGGACCTGTTCCGCAAGTCCAAAGACCCTCACCTCGCTCTGCTGAGTTATCGGGACACTCCAGGAGTCGACGCCTTCAGTCCAGCCCAGCTGTTGATGGGACGTCAGCTGAGAACCAGAGTCCCGAAGCAAAACTCCCAGCTACGTCGAAACTGGCCGCCTAGGAAAGATGTCGTCGCCAAGGATGCTGCCTACAACCGTAAGCAGACCGACGACTACAATAGGCATCACGGAGCTCGAGACCTGCCACCTCTCCAAACGGGTCAGCGTGTGTGGGTGCGCCCTGACCAAGTGCAAGCCACGGTCCTAAGCCCGGGGCAAAGGCCAAGAAGCTATATGGTTGAAACAGACCGAGGTGGTGTTCTACAGCGCAACCACCGTCACCTAGTGCCTTTCGTGCCTTCTGCCTGCGGTGAGGAATCGCTGCCGACAGCTGCACAGCAACCATCGCCACCGCAGCAAGTTCCGCTTCGGGAACCTCAGCCTACCAACAGCGTGGAACCTATGGTACCCCAAGGGCAGCCTTTGCGACATTCCCCTGCAGCCAGGGACCGCAGTGATGGTGTTACACGAACACGTTACGGCCGGCGCGTTGTTCCGCCGCGCCGTTTGAACTTGTGACATGTGATGTGTTTGGCGTCCTCCATCCTCCCATCAGACCTTCAAACTTTCTCAAGGGGGGAGATGTAGAGGTCGCCACAATTCAGCCCTTTTATTAGGCTGCCACTGGAGCGTGGCGCCCCCTGTTACTTGCATGAGTGCATGATATATGTTCGTGCACCAATAAAGTGTGGATTCCACTTTCGTCCGAGCCAGCAGCGTCGGTTTCTGCGTGCCAGTGCACTAACCACGCGACATGCACTAGCCACCGTCACTCAACCTGTCCCGCAAGGAGTATGTGTTCCCCATGCTATATACAAGACGAGTAGTGTTGCACATAGGATGGGACAAAGGAAAGAGCATGATGACACACACAGTGCTCAAACTATCAACAGTTTACAACAAGAGTAAAGAGACCATTTTGTGCATTTTCACGACAGCATTGCATCAGTGCCACTGAACAACAATATGCTAATGACAGTGGTGCAAACTCAAAACAAGAAAACATCACTGTACATGTGGTGATTAACAAAAATATTGCGCATGACAGCGGTGCAAATTCATTACAAGAAAACATCAGCTTAAACGCGCCACGTCACTCAGACATGCTAGCTCCTTCTCAGATAAAGTGATGAAAGCTGTGCTAATATTGCACTGGTCAATTAGATTTTGATATGGTGCGGTGCCTCGATATATTTCCATTGTTGCTTCTCAATAAGACTACGCACAGCTAAAACTTATGTGCACAACCTCACTTGTCACAGTGGAGTGCCAGCCAACCTCCAGTCTTGTTTTTTAAAGTTGTTTGTGTGTTCGCAAAGGCAGTCGTTGGTGCAAGGACCGGTTTGTCCAAAAATAAAAAATGTTGCATGTTAAGGGTATCGTTTAGACAATGCCCTCGGTACACTTACATAAAGGGTTACTACTTGCTCCAGCGTTTTGGTTGATCATTTTACACTTTTACAAGTTTTTTCTGGTTCATAAAACGCAACGTGAACAATGGCTCTCTGAGCGATCCTTTTGTGTGACAACTTGTGAGTGTAGGGGATTACAACAAATTTCCTTTTTTCTCGTTTGTCACTTTTTTGGTTGATAGTGTGTGCGGTAGATCCAAATGTTGACACACCTAAAAAGTTTTTCCGCAACAGAAACTACTAGGTGCTTAGCGTACCCTGCTTCTGAAAGTCTGGAAGTTTGTTTGACAAAACTTTGGCTCTTTAGGTGCGGGCAAGGCTGTTTAAGGGCATTTCCTAGGCAAAAATTGGCAATGACTCTTTTTATCAGTTTTAAGTGCGCCGAATTGAAAGGGAGGATAGGTTTATTTGCTCAGAGTTCATAGAGCCAGCACACATGGTTAGTCTTTAAAAACAAGCCTGAGTCAAGAAAGCAGATGCTCCCTCCATTGGGCAGTTTCACGCTATTTCTCACAAGAGCCAGTACTTTTGTGCCTTCTTAGCTAAAAAGTGCTGCATCGCATTCCAAAAGAAAGAAGTAGTCGTCAATGAATCTGAAACATTTTTACCACTTCGGTGGAACTAAGATCAGCGGCAAGTGCCTAGCCTAAACATGATCAAACAGGTTTGCTCAGGACGGGTGCTACGCACAAACTTAAGCAAATCTGCTCACCCGCCCACCTGCCAGTTCGATTGCCTGCTTGTCCGTCTGGCAACACTTCTGACAGCTGCTTCTGATACGCACGTCATTGCACCATAGCGTGCACTTTCTCGCGATAAAAATGAAGTCTCTGCTCTAACGGCGGCCGCCATTACGTCAGGCTATGAGCTACCCTTACATGCCAGTACACTGGCCGTGCCTGGTGAACCCACGATTGCACACAACTACTCATTTACCCAAGAGTCTGTTCACCTTGTAATGCTTAGCTCAAAAAACAAAAAAAAATGTATATATATTGGGAACTGCCAGATTTTCATATGAGTCATCATCACCTTGTTTCACTGCTGCAGTTATGTGAGGATAAAGAGGGGGTGAGCTTGTGAAGAGTAGCAAATTGCCACTGCTTGTCTGTGTCTAATCTTCTTTTGTGCTGTGTCCTTTCATGCACTCAAAAGTGTTCGTAATGTGTGATGGTACAGTTACTGAATGGGTAATAAGGAAGTGCCTTGCTGTCAAAGACTGCAGTGGCTGTCTTTGACAGCGCTTCCTTCATCACCCATGCAGTAACTGTAATGGAACTGATAGGCATCAGATGAATCGGCATGGGGAAGGGAAAGGCCTGTACCGAACATAACAATGATTGACAACACATGGTTGCAGTGCTCCTATGGCGCAACCAAATATTCACCCAATGCATTCGAGAGTCATTTTCAGTCAATGCTCACCAAGCCAATGACGTCTTGCCATTGGATCGTCTTGACTCTGGATGGATGGTGCGGAACAGCTGCAGCAGCTCATCCTTGCTGTACAGGTTGGCACTGTTTGGTCTGTGCCCTGTGCTGCAGGCAAAACATTGCTCACTTGCAATGTATACACTTCAATAGGATGCAGGCACGTACTGGAGCTTCTAACAAAGACCAAGTAGAAGAGTGCTACACTTGCACAAGAAACTTCCTACGGGGAACTTGCTTCACAATGGCAGCATGCATTGTTTTGTTGCTGGTGCTAGGTGCCCTGTATCATGTGCACCTTTGGCTTTGCAATCACTTATGCTGTTCACCATCAAGTGGAATATTACACAGTTAAAAAGTGTCGATTAAGGATCTCCAACTATCAGGGCATTTCCAGCAGACAAATAGTATGTGCAACAAACATTGCACTGCCCCTACATTCAGTGCGTAGAAGCTGCCTAAAAGGCTTACACAACTTTTTCTATACCTTGAAACTGTACAGACTTAATGCTTCTTTTTCATAATAAGGTCAAGTGCTCAAGTACTGCTGTAGTTACTGCTGTGCTGAATAACACTAGTTGTGTCCAACACAGTGGATGTCCTGCAGTGCTAAGCAGCACTCCAACAAGAGCAGTTGATAAGAACTGTGCACACAGTTGTATTTGAAGCATTGCATTGTATTTGCACCATGGGCACCATTTAACCTTTGAGGGTTTTCGCTGGACGTGTATGGCAGAAGCTTTCTGGTACCAAAGTGTTTTCGTCGTACATGTACAGCATAGTGTTTATTTTTAAATGCGCGCTTCTTTCGATCATTTCTCTGTTTAGCCTGTCCTGCCACACTTCGGGAATACGTAGAATTTTTTCATGCACGATGTCTCTCCGTTGTATTCTTTTTGCTTCTCAAAACGGCGTGCCGGCTATCCCTTGCCCATCCGAGCACATTCGCGGTGCAGCTGGTTTAAAGTGCGCACCTTTTCGATCATTTATCTTGCTTTGCATGTGCTGCCACACTTTGGGAATACGTGGATTTTTTTCATGTGTCGGTGTCTCTCAGTTGTTCCTTTATGTTTTGCAAAACGGTGCGCGGCTATCGCTTGTGCAAACGAGCGCGACACGGAGATGTTGGTTTCAAAACGCGCACCTTCTTCGATCTTCTCTTGCTTGGAATGTGCTGCCACATTCGGGGATACATGGAATTTTTTTTAATGCGCCGATGTCTCTCAGTCTTTTTTTTTCCAAAGCGGCACCATGGCTTTCTCTTGCGCATCAGAACGCGCGCAAGCGGTCTGGCTGGTTTTGGTTTTGTCCTTCGGGTGGTTTTCACTCTTGCTTGCCCACAAAGCTGAAGGCTGTTGGGTTCTAATCTCTCAAAGGGTGACCGCTAGTTACCCTTCATTTATTGTCCCGGGGTGCGATTAAATCTGTTCCGTGTGGCGCTAAATTACACAAACGACGGCACCGTGACTGCGTTTCCTGTTTTGGGTCACGGAAAAACTAACTACGTCTTGTTGGCGATAAGATGAAGGAAACTGTAGCTTTTCACTCGTTTTGCTTTCTGGATGGGCGCACAACCATAGAGTTTTCTTCCACGCGATCAATGACGCAGTTCACTTACGCTATGGAAGCGCGCGGTTGCTCTGCTGCCGGTGAGTCGAGCAGCGATCTTCCAATGCGAAAATATCCCCAAGTGCCGAATCAAAATCTGATTCATTGGATTTCAGTTGGTCAGACGAGAGTTTTCTGACGAGTTCAGACTTCGATGGCGATCAAGGAGCGACATATGAAAAGCGCGTGCAGCGAGCCATGCTTCAAAGACTATCACATCCTGAAAGTGATTTGGTGTTAGAGCACGAACATTTTTAACCAGAAAAGTACTCTGGTGCACTTATTTGGTATGTCTGTGAGCTATGTTTAACACAATGCATATTTTATTTAAAAAACTAAGTTCTTTTAGATTTTGCTTGATTTACTACGAATAAACATGTGTATGTAACACCAAAATGATTTTTTTGTCTCTTTACGGTCACGAAAAAAATTTTTGACAATTCTTTTTCTTATATAGTCTCAAGATTTATTTCAGCAATAAAAAAAATTACACATTTTGGACTGGATTTTGGGAAAAATCGAACCTCAAAGGGTTAACTGATTTGCTAACAAATGCTAAAAATTTTTACATTACTTAAGACGTTGAAGTGCACATAGACAAACAAAATGCAAGTTTGCAGTTCAGAACTCGGAGAAATTTTAAGAGCAAGACAAAAGCTGTTTCAAAGAAGATTCGCAGCTGAAAAAATTGTGTTTTGAGATCACCTCTAGTAGAGCAACAGTGTGCGTGTAACTATTGAGTGCAGATTTACATTACTGTGCAAACAAACAGTTCTGCTCAAAAACGTAATGAATGACACAAGGGTAACTGTCACAGAGCAGCCATCAATAATGCCTATGTTGGCTTCCAAGCAATACAAAAGACGTACAGTGAAGCATCACTCACCATGGCAAATATGAGCCATATTGTTGCTGCATAAAAGAAGGCAAGGCGTGCAGACACAAGAGGAGAGAACAAGGCAGTGCAAAGCAGTCGCAAAAGCTCATATGCCCTTGCATAGCCTGTTTCAAGGTATTAAATAGGAGCGACATGCAAATATATTGCTAAAAAGGATATCACACTCTGCAAACAGAAAGTAAACATTTAAAAAAATAAGTAAATAATTAAGCATAGCGATGCTCAAGGACTTCTCATTTGGAGCAGCAGAATTTAATTTTGGAGCATTTCGGCAAAGGTTACTCGCAGGCGTGGGCTCTTGGAGCAGGTAATTTCACATTCTGTATTAAGTGAGAGAAGCCAGTTGCATTTTCCATCAAAAACTAGAATGCCTAATATGAAGCTCTTATGAAAGGATAAATATTTAGGTTCATTGCAGATCTCACGGATAAACGCTCTGGAGCACTCAATAATGCCGCACAGTAGTGACTATGAAGAAGGTCACGCTGGTAGAGAAAAAGCTTTTTATTGGGCAAGCCTGTGCTCAAGAAATGAAAAGTCAAGGCACAAGCAGTGCAAGCAAGCAGTGCAGTGACAGCAGCAATCACAGTCATCAGCTGTCGCTAATCTGCTCCTCTGTGAAATGCATCACCTTTTTTATACATGCCCTGTCGAACCTTACAGTGCTATCACTGGTGCTCGCTTCAGCTCTATTGTAAACTCCGATACTCATGTCTCGCGCGTAATCTTAACAGAACGATCTGAAACAATCTTGAAGTTTAAAAACATTGTGGCATGCCTGTGAAGAAGAGTGATAACAGGATTTGTGGGTGAAACTGATGCACACTAAAATTAAAATAAAAGAGGAATAAGCACGCTAGCAATATCATTCCCTCAATAATGCAAAAATAAGGGCAATCACAGAGTTGTGGAATTCAGCCATTTTTCGACACAAGCATATAAACAGAACACTGCGTCAACACAATATATATAATTTGAAATAACACAACAGTTAAACCTAGATATAACGAAATTGACAAATTCCCAAAAAATTCATTATAAAAAGGTTTTGTTATATCCAGCTTCAGCACGAAAATTCGGAAAAGAAATGCACAAATTAAACACAAGGGGAATTAAGGCAGAGCTCACCCAAAACATTATTAGCGGCAAAAACTGTGTTATTTATTGGCAAAAGCTGCGTTATTTTGCTACTGCTTGTTTGCGAGGGATGGCAATCTGAACGTTTGTAGGACATCAGTAATGCTGCTCCATCGTCTAGCTGTGGCCGCCAAAATTGGCTCCGGCAACGCGCCGTCGCGCTACCAGAGCCAATATCAGAGGCCACGGTCTCGCGAACTCATGGTGCGGTGCAAGACGCCAAAGCGTGTGATGACAGCAACGAGCTGACCTCCGAAGATCCGTCGCTGTCACAGTGGTCACGAACAGTTTCCACACTGACTTGGTAGTGACGACACAGCTGTCAGCATGAAAAAATCGCAAAACCTGTTTGTCGTGGGGGGTTGCTCCATGCGCACGGGCCTCGCCTGCCGCCTCGTGCAGACTCGTACGCACAAACCAGCGCTCGCCCTCACCTCGCAGTCGCCGGGGCTTCGAGCACGCCAAGCGAGACGCCACTGCTGTGCGCTCTCGTTGGCGGGGCAACAGCAGAAGATGCATGCTGCTCCTGCTCGTGCCAAAACGACAAAATTTGGGGCACAATCCCTAGGTTGTCGGCGGCGAAAAATTCGTTATATCAAGGGCGTCTCCCGCTGCACTTGTACTCGCAAATACATGTGCTTCTATGAGTAATGGCGGGGAATAGAAAAAATTCGCAATATCGAGGAATTCGTTGTGTGGAGGTACATTATAGGTAGGTTTGAGGTAATGTTATCACATGGCTATCAAAATGCACAGCTACTGCCACAATCCAGTCTCAGCATTAATAAAATATTGCACTTTACTTCAGAGAACTGCAGTCAAATGCCGCGACATGCAAGACTGCCTCAGCACTAGGGAAACATAAAAAAACCAGATGAGAGATCCCAGTTGGGTGCGCGAGACTTGCAAAAGGGACATGAGCTCTAAAGTTAGCTTTGCGAGTGGAAGAAGATACGCACACACAGCACGTGCATTGCATGGGATGCAGCGAGAAAAATCTGGGATGCAATGATGTCACTCAGCAAGCCACAGTGCTTTCAGAGGATTGCTGTGTGCATGTGCGGGTTGCATCTGTGACAGAGATGCAACCCGGCATGCAGTCGAGCTTCCACGAGAGTGCTCGAAAAGGCAAAAACTTCATGCTATGACTATCTTAGTTTTCTTTTTTCTCTGTCACCGTTTGACCCTGGGAGGTAAGAAGCAGACGAAAAACATCGGGCACACGCTTCACAGTAGGCCTCATGCCGGGACAGTCAGCAACGGGCCTTCTACTGACCACTGCACATGTTAAAACAAAATCATAGCTGCTCTGAGCAGCACGCCAACTTTTATTAAATACAACACCATTTATAAAAAAAAAGAAACAAAAAAAACAAACGCACTTGTTTTTCCCTTGAAAGTACACATTAAGTATTTACGGAAGTAACAGTACGTACTGGATGAAAAACACTTAACGTATCATCTGTTGCGATGCCAGGTGTGTCTGTCCAAGTGGTCTACCCCCAACGAATCTCTGGTTTTGTTGTGAGTCAAGTCAGAGAGCGTGACGGTGCGTCCACCTAGCTTCGCCGTCGTTTTGAAGTCGATTTGAACGAGTTTTGGCAAGACGCACTTATCAAAAAACGTGAACTCTATGCAATTTCCTGCACTGGCATGGGACGCTACATCTATGCGCAGTGGTGAGTGACGATGCTTTGCTAAGACTGTCAAATGCAACCTGTAAAGCTGCAACGTCGCAGCAAACAAGAGACCTAGCGGTCTTCAGCCTCTGAACAACAAAGGCACTGCTTGAGTGCTTTTCAACACACCCCACTGCCCACGCCTCGTGAAGAACGAAACTGAAACTGTAGAGAAAGATCTGTAGAGGTCGCCACAATTCAGCCCTCTGATTAGGCCGCCACTGGAGCGTGGCGCCCCTGTTACTTGCATGAGTGCATGCTATATGTTCGTGCGCCAATAAAGTGTGGGTTCACTTTCGTCCGAGCGGGCAGAGTGTACGCGTCAGTCTCTGCGTGCCCGTGCCCCTGCGGCACTAACCACGCGACAAGATCCATAGGCAGTTCGCTAGCTAATGCAATCCAATCCGAAGCCTGTACTTCTCATCATTCCCATGGTGGTTGAACGATCGCAGCACCAGTTTTCTCTCTGTTACTGTATGAAACTCTATGGTGCAAGCGAATTGGTGTACCCCTAGTGCATTACCCGCAAAGCATTTCTTGGTTACCCCCCTCTATCATAACGTCTATCACCAAAAAAATTCTGAGAGGCCTCAGCGAAAGAAAGGATACAGCCAAAAACACTGATGAAGATCGGAAGAGGGTGCCAGTGTTACCCTACATGCATAAAATTTCGCACGGCCTAAAAAAGATAGCTGAAAAAGCATGTTTTCAAAGTCAGTTCTGAGCTCCTTTGACAATGAAACAGTTAATTCCATGGGAGGAAAAACCATCAAGCAACAGTGCGGAATAACGAAAGAATGGCAATTGTTCGAGTGGCTTGTTTTTCGGTATTATACACAACTAATGACATCGACAGACAATTAAGACACAGGAGACATTATTTGTGTTTTTGTAACTGCAGTGTAATGATTCTCACTTGAATTGAAAGGAGTTAAAGTGGACGAAAAATCACCCTTTCCTTCGGCAGGATCCGAACCCACAACCTTCGCGTAATTCGCAGGTTAAGGGTTCGGATCCCACTGACAGAAAGGGTGATTTTTGTCTGCTTTAACTCCTTTCATTTAAGTGAGAATCATTACACTGCAGTTAAAAACACAAATAATGTCCGCTATTCTTCCTGGCTTAATGCTTAGTTGCGGAATAAGGCATTCAACGAGGTATTTGGATTGCGCAAAGAACGGGGTTTACAAAATTCCCTTCACCTGCCCAAAATCATACTTAGGGCAGACAAGACGATGTTTAAACACCAGATTAAGAGAGCACAGATACACGACTGAAATGCTACAGTCTCCAGGTCATTTACCCCCGAATGCAGAGATGTTACTTGGCTCGTGCCTTCAACTTGACTGAGCAAGTCGGCCCGAAGCAAGCAGCGGACTTGAAAACGCCCAAGTCGGCCTTCGCGTTTCATAGACGCTCAGGCTGTCTTGCTTGGTCAAGTCAAGAACGAGCTTCATGCAGAAACACGTTGCTCGCCTGGTACCGAGGTTAATAATGAAGTTGTTGGCGTAAGGCACGTGTTAAGTAAGAAAAGTTCGTATATTTCAAAGAACTATGAGATCGAAGTGCTACAAGCATATTTTTGTCATTTTACTGTTAACGAGCGGCACGTGGCTCCCGCCGCCGCAGCGATGTACAGTGTTGCTTGTGTAAAGCGTCCGTTGCCCACTGGTTTCAGTGGACGCCCAAGCACGGCGCGTTACTCAAGCTTGCTTGTTTTGCCTGCGCGCTAATAGAACTCCCATAAAGATGCGAAACAAGGCATGGTTTGCGTTGTGTTCTTTCGTCGTTTTTTTTTTTCTTATCGAACGCGGAGTGTATATGCGCTGCCTGGCTCGCAAGTTTTAAACGAGGTATCGCGCATTTTCAAGGCACCAGCCTTTCTATTCGCCTATGGACATGCTTGTAGCGAGCTGGGTCGCAGTTATACATGAATAAATAAAAAATGCAACAACTTCTGGGACAAGGTGTACAAAGCCCTTGTTCAGGCCCATGTGGGTGCTGCCACCCAACAAAAAAAGCTAAAGAATAGAACTGGAAATGCTAATTATTTGTCTACTTTCGTTGAACATCTGATTCTTGGTAAACAAGACAAGAAGCGGAGGTCGGGATCATGGGCCTCCGCGGAATTTTGCCTCGGGGTGCAGCAATGCCGCGCTGCATGTTGGTGAGGGTAGGGGGGGGGGACGCACATGGTCAAGATCAAACTGGTTCTATAAACGTTGGCTCAAGATATGTGATCTCTCGGAAGCTTTGTCGCGAACAACGAAAAAGACACAGGCCTGTCATGTGCGTCCTGCGAGGTGAACGAAGAGCTCATCCACCTGTTTGTACGAGAGCACCTGTTTGTAATACAAAGCTACGAGGAAGTCCCAAGGAAAGCTTCGCCTTGTCACCAAAAAATTGTGCTGGTCCGTGGATTAAACCCGCACTAGGGGAAGCTCTTTTTTTCTGAGAAAAGCTTAAGGAATTTTCGTATCGTGCTGCAAACTGATGCCTGTCAAGTTTCTCAATCCCACACAGCTGCACCGAACGAGACAAAAACGACGTAAAATGTTGTGTACTATGAAAACATTTTTCGGCTCATGCTACGTCCCCCACGTCACTTTGCAAAGCGAAGTCGTCGAATCAAGGAGAAAGTACCATTCGCTGAGATGTCGCAGCAAGGCACGTTGTCGTCCAAAGAGACACCTCAGCGCAAGGCGGCCCCGCGCTTCACCGAGGACGAAAAAGTGTGTGATCGATCTTGTGAGGCAGTTCGAGCACATTACGAGTGTAAAAAAATGATGTTGCGTCAGTGGCGAAAAAAGATGAAACGTGGAAA